>NC_056732.1:1672645363-1672885363 GCF_019279795.1 Protopterus annectens | reverse complement strand
TAGCAAAAATCCACAGATGTGTGCCCTGCCCAGGGCAAGGTGCTGTGCTGACCACCACATTGCCTAGTCCTTTCACACTACTTGTGCCACCCAGACTTCCTACTCACGGTTATGGAAAATTGTTATACTTGATTCCAAACAAGTGTCGAGTCTTCCAAGATGTCCATCCATGTCACTGTTGCAGTATTCTTTACATTTGGGATTCCTTGCCTTGGGCAGCGTGACGTCTGGTCAATATACCAAAGCCTTATGTTGCTTTAAAGTATGCTGTACATTACACACATGCTCCTCGCGTAGCATAGGGCATAAAGGTGACATTCAGATGTACCATCCTTAGAACTTCTTTGCCGCCAGTCTGAACGCCATCTCTTGATCATCGGTCTGAACACCAATGCTCTGCTGCTGGTTTCCAAGCCATTGCAGATAAGTGCTCCATTGGGGTTTTTCTTTTTTCTTGTCTTTTTGTTGCTTGTTGGGCTTCATGTCCAAGAAGGGTAAATGCCAGTGTGAGAGACAGAGTCCCCATAAAGATCTCCATGAACAGTATCCGTTTTGCCTTGGCTCTTCGCTTGACCATACGTCCTGTTTTATCTGTCAGGCTTTTGTACCAAAAACTTTGTGTAGTACTCTTTCTTCTTTGGCACTGTATCTTAAGAATCAGCTACTTGAACTTCTCTCAAAAGATACTTTGGCGGGAACTTTCTGCCCCGAGGGACAGCTGTCAGGGAAGAAGAAGAAGGCTAAGAAGCTTAGGCCAGAATCTTCTGCTGTCCAGGCTCAGCTGGACGTTTCTCCAGAGGTGAGTGAATGCCTGGAGGTTCCCCGGCTTTGCTGTCCGATTCCTGTGCTGCACCTGGGTAGGACGCCAGCAGAGATCCTGCTGTAAGCACGTTTGAAGAGACTTTGCAGATAACCATTTTGGATGTTCATGGGGAATCATGGTTGATCATTTCCAAGGTGCCTAGGGATGTTCCTCAGATTTTAGTCAGAGAAGAAGTTCCTGCTACTATTATTGAATGCCATACTGGGTAAGAGCCTCCCATTAATGAAGAAACAAAAAGAAAACTAAACATGTTTCTCTTCCTCCTAAGGATCCACAGAGTGAGTGGCCGGACTTCACTCAGGCTTTTTTTAATGTTTTGATGGCATTGAAACCTCCTCAGGTTGTTTCTGTTCCAGCTCTCCCTTGGTCCTCTACTCCCTTAAAAAGACCCAGGGAACAGGATTCCTCTGAAGAATTAGATTCTCATCGGGAATCCCTTTTTTACTCTTTTCAGATTCCTTCTCCTTTGGACTATGGGTCAGAGGAAAAGGAATCTACCAGTCCTGATTCTCCCTTTGAAGAGATTTATTTTGGGGACACACTCTCCAGGATGATGGAATTTTTTTTTAAATGGGATTGTGCTCAGATCTCGGAGATCCATAAGAGGTATTAGGAGTTGTTGCAGATGGAATCTCCTAAACATTCTGCTGTTCCTTCTGTTTTGGCTGCTTTGTTGGCCATGTTTTCCAGTGCCTCCAAAGCTCCTGATTCTCAGCCACGTGCTCCAAAGAAACCTGATAGGTTTTATAGGGTACTTGAAGACTCTAAAGTTTTGTACAAGTGTTCTGCTGCTAACCTCTCAGTGGTTTCTGTAGCCTCTGACAAGCCCTCTCAGTTGCTTCCTTCACCCAAGTTACTGCCTTCTGATAAAAACAGCAGAACCATGGAAAGGCTAGGTAAGAAGTTTTATACCTCGGCTACCTTGGCTTTTAGGGCTATTAATTATCAGACCCATATGTACAGGCAGTTTACATTCTCTCAGATCAAAACTTTGTGACAGACACACCAAGCAGGTCCTTAACTCAATCCCATGAATGGATGCTTCACAGGGATGTGTTTCTGAACATTGTTTACAAGTGGGGTACTCCTCAAGTAGATCTGTTTGCCTCCCCTCTGAACAGACAACTTCCTCTATTTTGTGCCAGAGCCCTAGGTCCTCTGGTGTTGAAGGTGGACATCCTTTCTTTTTCTTGCAAGGGCATGTTTCTTTATGCTTTCCCTCCCCTTCCCCTCATTCTGAAAGTCTTGTTCAAGATTCAGCAGAATGCCTTCAAAATCTTGTTGGTGACCCCCTTTTGACTGAGACAGCATTGGTTCCATCTTCTGCATTTAGCCAAGGGCAATTGTCACAACTTACCTCACAGGGTGAACCTACTCACACAAGACAAGGGATCTCTCATCCGTCTTTCATCCATCCCCACCTGCCCACTCTTCAGCTGACACTGTGGGTGATAGGATTTTGATTTCACATAGACATCTTTTTTTTCTGAGGATGTGCTTAGGGTCCTGCAGGAGGCCCAGAAAACCAATACTAGGAAGTCCTACTTTTCCAGATGGGAGAGGTTTTCTGTTTGGTGTCTCTCTCATAAGCTGGATCCACTTTCTGTGGATGTTCCTTTGGTTCTCTCTTATCTATCTGAATTGCTCAAAGTTGGGTTGGCTTATTATTCTGTTAAGGCCCACTTATCAGCTATATCTGCTTGTCTGCCATAATCTCCTCCTTTAGCTTTTAGGTTTGAAGCTAAACAATTCCTTAAAGGCATCCTTCATGTTAGGCCTTCCAGGAAATGTGTTTCTACTCCCTGGGATCTTAATTTTGTTTTGGAAAAATTGACTAGGTGAGCCTGCAGCTTCAGCTTCCTTGCAACATTTCTGTTGAAAGACTGTACTTTTGTTGGCTCTTACTCTGCAAGATGGATGCCTGATCTTCAAGCCCTGATGGCTTGTCCTCCTTTCTTGGTGTTTGATAAGGACAGGGTGTCCTTGCATACTAATCCTTCTTTTATGCCCAAGGTGGTTAATGAGTTGTCTCTTAATCAGTCTATTCATTTGCTTACTTTTTTCCCTTCTCGGCAATCTACTGATGAGAGGGTGCTCCTCACTTTGGATGTGTATAGACAGCTGAGATATTATTTGGATAAGACTAAGACTAATAGGAAATCTAAACAGCTTTTTGTTTCCTTTCATCCCAGGTCCTTGGGAGTAGCTGTATCCAAGCAGACTATTTCTTCTTGGATTTCAAAAGCTATTTCTATTTGGTATTCTTTTCATGGTAAGAGTCTTTCTTCTGTAAAAGCTCATTCTGCTACAGCTGTGGCTTCTTCTGGTGCGTTTTTCAAGGGTTTGGATACTAACTCTGTTCTTGAGGCAGCTAACTGGACTTCTGTGCATATTTTTATGAAGCACTACATGTTGAATGGAATCTCCAGAGCTAGAGCTGGTTTTGCTAGGGCCATCCTTCATGACTTCCTAGAGGGTTCTGCTGGTCCTTTCTCCTCCCAAGTTCTTTCTTGAGCTTTGGCACTCTTCCAAATGTTAAGAATACTGCAACAGTAAAAGGAAGGACAATAGTACATTTGTGTAAAATCTTACTATAATGGTAGATGTCTTTCCCTTCACTGTTGCAATATTCACTACCCCCTTGTCCATGTCTCTTCTGCATGTACTGGTTACCTCTGTGTTTCCTGGGACTGGCATTCCTACTGGGGCTTTCAGTTCTGAGGATGGTTTGTCTGGACATCTTTATGCCCTAGGCTACACGAGGAGCATACTTGTGACATACAGCGTACCTTAAAGCAACATAGGACTTTGGTATACTGGCCGGACATTGGGCTGCCCTAGACATGGAATCCCCAATGTAAAGAATACTGCAACAGTGAATAGATGGATATCTACCATTATGGTAATATTTTACAAAACTGTACTTTTATGTATGGTTTTGACAACAAAGTAGTACTTTTGCAGGATCACAGCTGACATTGCTCATGGTCTTTCTACATTTTCATATTGAAAAACTGTTAGCATTTCAGTGGAAGTACCTGACAGCATCGAGAGCTTGAGGCCTTTTTGAATGCACATTGTACCATTGAAATGGGGTCAAGGGATGAACAGGGAATGGCTGGAAAGATCGTTTGTAAGGTCAAACACTGGAGAATATATCATGCTAATGAGACAAGGCTGAAGTAAGGAAGCAGAGCAGAAGCCCTAGGAATGCAGACTATGACTTGTCTTTTCAAGTGCATTATCGTGGGGAGGCCTCTGCCCTCTCTTTTGAATTCTTTTGCTGCAGAATTGTGGCATACCAACCCATGCTCTTTTTTTTTCTTTTCATTGGACCTTGCCCAGTGACTTCATTATTGACCCCTAATCAGTCTATTCATTCTGGAGACAAGAGAGCTGGGCATTCCTGGGCTAGGTGAGAGCACTACTGCTCATTCTTTCCTGCCCAGGTATCCTGATCACCCCTTTTGCTCCTTGGTGAGAATTGAGTCTTAAGGAGCATACCAGGTGCTAGTTCTTGGGGAGGGTGGTGGTTTTTCTTCTCCATTGGGAGCATTCCCTTTCCCCATTGGCTCCTTTTGGACCACTATAGCTACCTTCTGAGAAGAAGCATGCCTCAATTTGCTGTATTCCCATCAGATTTACTGGTGAAAAGCACAGTGACAGCACAGGCTTTAGTTGGCTCAGGTTACATTGGGTAACACTTAGTGCTCCCAGCAGGTGCCACCCCGCTGATCAAGAACTTTCTTCCTCCCTTTGGGATGGGTTAGCTAACAACTGATTCAAGATGACAGTCAAACTCAGATTGCCTGTGGTGTAGTCAGGGCTTTATCCCACAATGCCATGGGGCTGGCTATACCTTCCCCCATTCCCGGAAGCAAATATCAGGACTCTGCACTGAGCTGGTCTGTCACACCATGACAGGCACATGTTGTCCTGCAGTGGCTGTAAGCCTGAACAGTGGTTCCAGTGTTGCAAATGGAAGTGTATGAATGCAGTGCTGGCTCTTCTTAGAGAAAAATTCAGTGATCACTCTCATCTGTGATCTTCACTCAAGTGCCTGACTCAGCTGGTCTTATCAGCCCAGTGTTCATTTTGCCACCAGTAATCCTTGGACTATGATCTAGTGAATACTGACTGAGTGAGTGCACATGAGCATGATCAGTCAGTCAGTTTAGGCATAATAGACCATCCTTGGTGAGTGTGCAGTTGGATTAATTCTCTCTTGTATTCCTGCATTTTCCTTTAAATTTCCCTTTCTCAGGGACACGTGCATCCCATGTTGGTAAATGCTTTGATGTTCTCTGTCATGCCCGGTGAGTGCATCTGTCGCCTGCTCCTCTCCAGTTCTTTTTGGCTTCTGTTACTTTTTGAATCTCAGTCCTGACTTCACATCATGAAAAAGTTTCTATGTTCAGTGCCTATTGACTAATGCACCTAAACCTTCAAGAATGTTTGACAATTCTGAAGGCTGTCTGTGTGGTGCTTCTCTGAGTTTACACATACATGGGAGCCACTAAAAATGACAGGATTACCCATTACCAGCAGTTCAGAAATAGATTCAAGAAAGCCAGATATATAGTTCTCCATGAAAAGAAGACAACAGTAGCACTGATCATTGAAATTGCTGCACCCAGTGATTATAGTGTCTTACATACAGAGAGAAACAAAGTCATAAAATATGAGCATTTGCAGCAGAAATGAGGACAAGGTAGAAATAATACACGGACACTTCCAGTAGTAGTAGTAGTAGTATTAGTAGGAGCAGTAGGTCTCATGAAAAATAATTTACAGTCTTTATGCTACCAATACATGTAACTCCATATGAATTGCAGAAGGAGTCAGTTCTGGACACATTGCAGGTGCTGCGAAGAGCAGTTTTGGCTAATATCAAAGATTGAAACAATACTAATGTCATGAACTTTAATCATACTTTGACTTAGGAATGGGGTCCGTTCCTGTCATGGTATTAGAAACCCAAAAGACTTGGAGAAAATGTACTGGAAAGGACAGTTGCATTGTTAATGTGGTCACAGTAGGCCATACCTTAGATCACTGCGATTAACTTCCAGAGAGGGTTTTGCCAAGAAACCAAGTTGTCTCCACAGAGCATTTTAGGGCTGATCCAGATTCTGTTTCATAAATAAGCTTTGGAGGCCTCATCCTTTGGAACAGGGTCAGGAGTCTGCTTTTTCATTAGCTCCATTCTAAATGGGGCAGATAGTCTCTGTCCCCATTTTGGACTTCAGTGGCTTCCTTCACTTCAGCACATTTGGTACATCAGGTTTCTGATGATGATTCTCTAGGAGATCATACCTGGATGGTATGGCTGGGCATGATGGGAATCTTTTAGAGTGCCATTATGTGAAGGTCAGAAGGTTTTTTTGATTCATGTCCACTGTGGTTCCAGTTTGTATGTAGTTGTTCAGGAACAATTAGATGTGTGTGTGTGTGTGTGTGTGTGTGTGTGTGTGTGTGTGTGTGTGTGTGTGTGTGTGTGTGTGTGTGTGTGTGTGTGTGTTTTTGTATAGTATTACTGTTTACCCATAGTTTGTTACTTAACTATTTATTTTGTATGCCACTCCTGAACCATAAAAGAACAGAGCCAACATATAGTTACAGCCTTGTAGTCAGAGGAATATATATATATATATATATATATATATATATATATATATATATATATATATGTTTGTTGAAAGAGAGGTTATTTCCAACAAGTTTTCTTTTTGTACATTGTTGGCTCTGTTATTCAAGCATCTACTGTAGTAGTGAATGTGATTATATAACTGTCTTCTTTTGAACTTCAGTTTTTCATTGAAATTTGTTGTAGTTTACAATGCCCTTTGGATGGGAAGCTAAACTGAGGTCTTATCTACTTGATTTGGTGGTAGGTCAAGTGAATGAAAAAGATCCCATGACACCTATGGGAAAGAGTAGAGGTTCCTCTATGTCCTGGCCAAATTTCCCGTAGTAGTATAAATACCATGTCTAGTCTCCCCTGAAAAGAGGCTACTAGCCTAGTGAGACTAACCCCGGTCAAGAAAATATAAATGTTTGTTCTTATGTTGGCTTTTCTTGGTTAGGGGTCGCCACAGCGGAACTCCAGTCCTCTAATGATTGGCAGTAGATTTTTACGGTGCGGAAGTGCCAGCCCAACGCCCAACCTTCAACGAAGGCACACCCACTTCACGGATGTCTTTCGAACGCCATGTGACCACGGGGAGGACATGCAGACTCTGCACCGAAGGCGCTCCAGCCAAGAATCGAACGGGAGACCCTCTTGCTTTGAGGCGACAATGCTACTGCTGCACCACCATGGCTTGGTCAAGAAAATATAAATAAATAAATAAAATTTCCTTGGTATGGAAATCAGTACCTGAGATTGTAATTCTTGAAGATTTTGGCTGCTTTTCTATGTTAGACTGTGTTTCTTGCTACTCATTTATATAGGTTCATAGGTTCATACTAGGCTATCTGCCCTAGGGCATTTATAAGCCTAGCCAGAGTGTGTTTGGCTTTCGACACCCATTTTAAATTAATTTTGCTATGCCCTTTTTCGAGGTTAGTATACTGTGCCTCTGTTTAACAGTGACACAGAAGTGATACCCGGGGTAAACCTACGATCTCCCATCCACTCATCAAGATTCCTCTTGAAGAGAGTCAATGAGGGACTCTGCCTAACCTGGACTGGGATTTTATTCCAGAGTGAGGGGAGCCTCTGGGTTATGAATCTGTCCCTTCAGCATGTCCTATTTATTTCAGTGCTGAGGTTCAAGTCTCTCGAGCGTGTAGCTCGATGGGATTTGGATTTTCTGAGGTGCAGCATGTCCATTAATTCCGGGTTGGACATGGCTTTATACGTCAGGCACAGATTGCCTCTGAGCAGGCAGTATGCCACTGAGTAGAGCTGGAGTTTCTTTAACCGGGCAGCATATGGCATCTGTTTGAGCCCTTTGATCCTCTTGGTGAGGTACTTTTGGGGTCTTTCCAGTTGCTGCAGGTGTCTGATAAGGTACATCCCAAAAGGGACATTGTACTCAATTATGGGCCTGATGAGGGATGAGTAAAGAGGCACAATGACCTCCCCTGATCTAGATATGAATCCCTTCATGATTAGGTGGGCTATATAAAATGTTTTTCTAACCACTTTGGCCATGTGGTTGTCAAATGAGAGATTGCTGTCAACTTGGGTCCCCAGGTCCCTAATTACTTCTTCCGTACTTAATGGATTACTACCTATGTGGTAATTTGTGGGCAATTTGTTTTTGCCAAAGGGGATGACTATACACTTTTTGGCGTTTAGCTTGTGGCCATGGCTCTGGCACCAGTTGTCTGTTTCTATGAGGCCCTTTTGGAGGATGCTTGTGTCGGCTGGAGAATCGATTATGGCACCCAGTTTGCAGTCATCTGCAAACTTGGTCAGCCACAGTCTTTCCGTGTTGGCCTGTACCTCCGAGAAATATATACCGAACAACAGAGGTCCCAGGACTGAGCCTTGTGGGACGCCACTTGTAACTGGTTTGGAGTCTGACATGGCCCCAGCAATTCTAACCATGTGGGTTCTGTCCTTGAGCCAGTTTGCAACCCATCTAGTGACATAGGGGTTTATATTTAAGCTGGTGAGTTTATCTATAATGCCCGAGTAGGGTATTGTATCGAAAGCTTTTGCGAGGTCCAGGTAGGCTGTGTGGACCACCTTCCCCTTGTCAATGGCCTTGGTGACTGTTTCAAAGAAATCGACCAGGTTTAAGAGGCAGGATCTGCCCTTAACAAAGCCAAACTGGGTAGGATCCAGTGTCTGTAGGTCCCCAATATCTTTATTTATGAGGTCCATGATGATCCTTTCTATAGCTTTGCAGACTAAGCTAGTCAGGCTTATGGGGCGATAGTTTCCAGGATCTGTTGAGGCACCACCTTTGTGGAGGGGGACCACTGTTGCTGTACGCCACTCTTTGGGTACATATCCTGTAGTAAGGCTGAGATTGAACAGTAGTTTTATGTTTGGGTTTAGCTCTTCTTGGAGTTCATGTAGGACGCAGCCCGGGACACCGTCTGGTCCCATTGATGCTGTGTTTTTTTACTTTGGATAGGGCGGCTCTTACCTGAGCATCTGAGATGTTAGGGGGCAGCACACTGCTGGGATAGATATTTGCCCGTTTGGTGGGGGGGGGGTTGCGCTGAACCTGTCAGCTAGGATGTTGGCAATGTCTATATAAAGCAGTGTTTCACTGTATCTCTTATTATTATGCCTTTATTAATTTGTAACCTCCATTTCCTTTTATTCTTGCTGTATCCTGTGTGCTAAAACTATCAGCAAAGAGTATCTGTGCTTTCTGGCAGGTATAGGAAATGTTTGTTAGTATTTATTAATATATGATTTTTGTTAATTGGATGCAGTGTATAAACGGGTCTGTATCACGTTGTCGAACTCTTAAAAGTTTGAACATCATATGGTCGGCACCATATGATCGAACTTTTAAAAGTTTGAAAGTTTCAGTGGAGATCTCTGTACAGAAGATTTCCCTTTTCTGCACTGTAGTGCTATCTCGGAGTTGGTATATTTAAAGAGCGGGGGGTGTAGTGGGTGCAGGGGCCCCCCTGCTTAAACCGTTCAAGTAAGTTTTTTCTTTGATTTATTTATTTTTATTACATTTTCATACTTTTAAAATTTCGATCATATGATGTCGACCGTATGACATTTGAACTTTTAAAAGTTCAATTATGTAATATAGATGCATATAAACATTTACTGCTGTCCATCTTTGGCTTCAGTCATGACTGAAAATGATCCTGAAAATTAGCTCAGACCACCAGCAGATAATTAGAAAAATAGAGTAAAACAACATGAAAGATAAAGTTGTGAGTGTTCCAGATAAAGGTGAGATGGGACCCAGGATAATGGAAATGTAAGCCCAAGGATATGACACTGAAGTGAAAGATAGTTCCAGAACAGCAGAAAAGATTATGAGGAACTGCCTGGAGAGATCATGAGGTAAACTGTTAGAAGAACACAGGGAGAGACTATAATAAAATAGATGCAAAAGACAAGGCAAGACCAGGAGAGGTGCAAGGAGCTGCTGACCGGAAGGGGAAGGCAGCTGAGAGGCGTTGGATGAAGTGAAGGTAAAAATGAAGGTGAGAAGGAAGTTATGTCAAAACAATGTACAGAAGAAGACTGTAGTGTGAGGCTAAAAAAGAGCAGCTGTTACATACTAGTAGAGTTACTGTATTTACAGGGTAGCATTGGCAGTTTTCTCTGGCTTATTGTATGTGCTTTTGCTGTTTCATTTGGGTTGGTTTGAAGGAAGTTTGTGAGTGAACGATCAGGTTCCTGACCATTGATAGAAGTCGTGGGTCTCATGGAAAGGGTAAAAAGTGGTAGTTTGAACTTTTTAATCTTGGTAGAAAGCATAGTGGTGTTTATATTGTGCCCTTTAAACAAAAGACGATGAAAACGTAGACTCAACCACTTCTACCAGATCATCAGAGCCAAAAACTCTCAAGGTCATCCCTTTACCCATAATACCCCACCAGTCTAACATACCTCAGATCTTGTTTGCTTCTATTAGCTTCAGATGAGGATCCCTTTGCTCTCAAGTATTTGAATGTAGTTTTAACAGTTTTCATTTGCAAGTTAGTCTGTATTTCTAACCTTCATATTTTACTGATGTTCTTCGGGCTTGCAGCTGCAGTCATTACACTTGGGTTGTCCACCGGCAGGCGTGCCCTCGGTTGGCCGGATTTCCAAAGTCTTGGTCCGGCGTCGGTTGTCGTCGCTTCTTCCCTGACGTCAGTGCGACAGGGGTATAAAAGAGGCAGCCGATGCCATTTTCTTCAGTCTTTCTTGCCACACGGTGCCCGAAGCAGAAGCAGTTCGCAAGTGCCGGTCGGCCAGCTCCTGAGATTTACGAAATGTGTTTCAGCCGAAGTCTTCTATAAAGCTAAGTACCCCGTTGGGGACACTTTTCTTGCCTCAGACCGATGTCAGACAAAGTTAATAATTGTATTAATTGTGGGAAGCAAATACCGCATAAGGATTTTCATTCTTACTGTATACCTTGCTTAGGCCCAGACCACGACGTCTCGGCCTGCCGTTTCTGTGCAAGGTTCAATAAGCGCACTATTAAGCGCCGGGCAGAGTTCGCCCTACATTATTTTGGTAAAAAATTCAATTACACAATGTTGTCGGATTTACCGACGCCCGCTTTAACCAAAAAACAGAAGGATAAGGACCGACATCCAAGGCCTACACCTTCCTTGGAAGTTTCGCCTAGCCAAACTTCCAGTACTCGGGTTCTACCTGAGGTGCCTACGCAGAATTTTTCTACCGATGACACTGCAACCTCACTACCCGAGACAGCAGGCTCATCGGCCTCATGTATGGTCGCCAGTAGCGACGCCTCGATTAGTGGCGAAGCGGGAATTTTACCGAGGCCTGCTACTACTGAAGCAGTTTTCACGAAATCTAAAGCCCCTATGAAACCTAACAAACTAGGCCTTCAGGCCACATCACAAGGCCCCATGCCTAAAAAACAAATGCTTAAAATGGCTGAGGATTTTATTTCACTCATCAGGAGTTCTCACCCCCCCCCCCCCCCAGACAAACGACCTAGACTGGAGGAAGACTCTCCAACTTCAGATCAGGCTTCAGTTGCCTCAGATCCTTCTGAGGAGCACGATTACTCTTATTCCCCCTTTGAAGACTCTGATGCTGAAGAGTCTATTCCCTCTGTCTCAAAGAAAAGACTCTGAGAGTTCCTGCTGCTTCCACAGCATAGGCCCCTGGCTATTCCGCCAGTTTTGGACATTCTAGATTATGTTTATGCAGAAGCCAGTCTAAACCCAGACTCTTTGCCCCCCGCTCCGATGAAACCAGACAGATACTACAGGGTCCAGACTCTCACCAGTTTCTTTACAAAAGCCCTACAGCAGACCCAGAAACTATTTCTCAAGGGCCCAAGGGTATAAAGGCCTCTACTGCAAAAAATCCTTTACCTTCTGAGAGGGACTCCAGGTCATTAGAAAGGTGGGGAAAAAAGATGTATACATCTGCCACTTTAACCATGAGGGCACTAAATTGTCAATTTCATATGTTGAAGTACCAACAGTTCTTGTTGTCTCAGTTAAAGAACAAAATGGCATAATCAGAGCAGCCAGATTTGAAAGAGTTACAGGATTTACTGCATGGAACAGAACAAGTGGGGAAACACACTTTGCAATGTGGGTTTGATGCTTTAGAAGCCTCCTGCCGGCGGCTGTCGAAGGGTCTGTAATACGTAGGCATGCCTGACTTAGAGAACAAACTTTACCAGATCATGTCAAAGCAAAGTTATTAGATGCTCCCCTGCAGAAGGATGTATTATTCGGTGTTAAGGCCGAGGAAGTTTTAAAGAAAATGGAGGAAAAAGCCAAATCTATGCAAACAGTAAAAGATTTCTTACAGGTACAGCCTCCACGATTCAGTAGAAATTGGCCCTCTAAAAATTGGTCCTTTCCGGCCACAGACAGACCACAAAAGGGCAAATTCAGACGCCCAAGGGGTAGAGGCCAATCACAAGGATCTTACAGAGCAAGACAATGGCAAGCTCCAGGACCAAGAGGTGGTGAAGACAGGACACAGCCATTCAGGAAATGGTCTCAATGACTTCCCCCTAGGCCTGCCCAGCAAAACCTTGATGGCAGCACCTTTGGGCGGAAAACTAGCCTTATTTGCAAAAAACTGGCATATTGTTACAAAGGACAAATGGATTCTAGAAATTATCAACAGGGATACAGGTTCCACTTTCACACGCTCCCAAAAATGAGAGGCATGCCAAACCTGCCACAAAATCAATGGGCAGAGGCACAAAAACAAATTACCGCACTCATGAACATGAGAGCTATTCAGGAGGTACCATCCACACAAAAAGGTCAAGGATTCTACTCAAGACTATTCCTGGTACCAAGGAAGGACAAAGACTGGAGACCCATCTTAGATCTATCCATTCTAAACACTTACTTACAGGTACCGAAATTCAGGATGCTTACATTATAGCAGCTTCTTCCCATGCTGGGCAAGGAGTCTTGGCTGGTAACGTTGGACCTCAAGGAGACATACCTGCATGTCCCTATCAGACAAGATTGCAGAAGATACCTCAGATTTCTTGCAGGTTCAACCCACTATCAATTCTCTGCATTGCCCTTTGGCTTATCTACTACGCCCAGAGTATTTACGAAATGCCTGGTATCAGTAATTGCTTACTGCAGACAAAGAGGAATACAGATCTATCCATATCTAGACGACTGCCTGATCCAAGCGGACAGCAAAGACATTCTACTGCAGCATCTGGCCTTTGTAATGCAACTACTGAACTGTCTGGGATACACGGTAAACAAAAAGAAATCTCAACTAATACCGTCTCAACAGATAACTTTCCTGGGGGCAAGCTTAAACACAAAAACTCAGACAGCTTTCCTCACACCAGAAAAACAAGGGCATCTGACTCGATATTTCAGCACAATGGCAAATTTAACCCGGCTTACTGCAAGGAAATTCCTGCAGGCTCTAGGGTACATGGCATCTTGCATCCTGCTACTACCATTTCCAAAACTGCATATGAGGAAACTTCAGTGGTACTCAAAAGACAAGTGCACCAAGCATGCTAGCTGCAACAATAAAGGTTATCCTCCGGTAGTTCTATAAGGCACATCCACTTCTCCACCACTCAAAGTACGTTAAAATGTCCAATAATTACATATATAAAATACACACACTTATAAGTTTAGATATTTTAATGGAATGGGTTTTGTTTTAAACATTTATCCTAGGTGAAGTGTTTAACACTTAGAATGTTTTTATGGTTTTAAATGTGAACAATTTCATATATTGTGTTTTAACTTAAGCAGGCATGGTGTGATCAATTAAGCATTGTTCTAATTAGAATTAATTGAGACATGATATTATATAAAAGGGAACTGTTCTTGTAACCATGTGATTCTGATGAAGTCTAATAGACGAAAGCGCGCTCAATCTTGTTTGTTTGCTGTGTCGAATTTAGTTTGTTTGCTGAGTTGAGTTCAATAAACTTGGTTGGATTTATCTACATGGTTCGGTAATTATTGGACATTTTAACGTACTTTGAGTGGTGGAGAAGTGGATATGCCTTATAGAACTACCGGAGGATAACCTTTATTGTTGCAGCTAGCGTGCTTGGTGCACTTGTCTTTTGAGTTCCTGGTTGGTGGAGAGGTGATTGTGTGGAAACTTCAGTGGTACCTAAAAAGCTTATGTTCTCAACACAGCCACAGCTTGGAAACTATGTTACCACTCATTCCCTGTCTGCAACAGGAATTTCGGTGGTGGGCTCGAGCATGCCACACAAACATGGGTCTTCCTTTCTGTACGCCACAGGCAAACCAAGTGATCACTACAGACGCCTCAGATTTTGCCTGGGGAGCACACATGGCAGATCAGTGCATCCATGGAAAATGGAACTAAAAACAAAGACACCTGCACATCAATTTAAAAGAGATGCTAGCTGTGCAAAATGCGCTCATAACCTTCAAGGACCTTCTGCATCCAGGACACCTGCTGATAAGAACAGACAATACCACAGTCATGTGGTACATAAACAAACAGGGAGGGACACAGTCATACCCCCTGTGCAGACAAGCAATGATCCTGTGGACCACAGCATTGGAATACAAAATACAATTACAGGCACAGTTCCTACCAGGAAAAGAAAACACCCTGGCAGACAACTTAAGCAGAAATATTACAGACCCTCACAACTGGAGGCTACATCCTCAGGTATTCTCCACCATTACTCACAAGTGGGGCCAGCCGGACATAGATCTATTTGCTATGCACGAAAATTGCCAACTGAAAAAATTCTGCACAAGGAGCTACCATCCAAAAGCCTGGAAAGTGGATGCACTCTCCTTCTCATGGACAGCATTGACAGTCTATGACTTCCCACCTCTACCTCTTCTCACCAAAGTGCTACTGAAAGCAAAAGCAGAGAGACCCCGAATGATCCTCATAGCTCCAGACTGGCCACGGCAGCACTGGTATCCCCTCCTAAAAAGCCTATCACGTTCACCACCATGGATCCTGCCACAGATTCCTCTCCTGTTGTCTCAGAACAACTACAGCACAAGGCACAGCCACCTCAAGACACTGAATCTAGCTGCCTGGCAAATACCTTAACTCACCAACACTCCCTCCTTTCCAAGGAGGTACTAAAAGTCATCCTAGAGGCCAGAAGACCCTCTACTAGGAAAACATACTCTGATAAATGGAAGCGCTTCTGTTCTTGGAATCAGGCCAAGGGGCAAGATCACAGAGTAATGAATATACCTCTGATTCTACAATATCTAGCAGAGATACTAAATGATGGACTGTCTTTCTCTTCCATCAAGATACATGCTTCAGCTATTTCAGCCCATTACAACTCGGATCCTCCTCTATTCTCACATCCATTACTAAGGCAATTCCTAAGAGGAGCAAAGAATATCGCACCACCACGAAAGCCACCAACTGCACCTTGGGACCTAAACTTTGTGTTGGAAAAGCTGACATTACCCCCCTTTGAACCAGCCTCGTCAGCACAGCTGCAATACTTGTCATGGAAAACAGCATTGCTTCTAGCAATCACCTCAGCACGCAGAGTTTCAGAACTACAGGCCCTTATGGCTGTACATCATCTTCCATCAGGACAGGGTCTCTTTACGGACCAATCCAACCTTCATGCCAAAGGTAGTAACCAGTGTGGCTTTGAATCAGACCATCCATCTACCGACCTTCTATCCTAATCCACAGAACAAAGGGGAAAGGCTTCTACACTCACTGGACATTCACAGGCAACTTCGCTACTATTTAGACAGAACAAAGTCATTCAGAAAATCTGACCAACTCTTTGTTTCTTATGCTGCAGGTGCTCAGGGCAAAGCTATTACAAAACAGACTATTTCTAAATGGATAGCCAACTGCATTCGATTTTGTTACTCCTTTCATGGTAAATCAGTGCCTGTATACATCAGATCCCATTCCACCAGGGCCACAGCTACATCAACTGCCTTCCTCAGGGGGGTCCCCACCAAAGACATTTTGGAAGCAGCTACTTGGAGTTCAGTACACACTTTCTCCAAGCATTACCACCTGCCACTTTACTCAAAATCTAGAGGTGGCTTTGCCACTGCAATTTTGCAGGGCATGATAGCTCCTCCTACTACAGCTTAGTACCAGCCACCCCTACCTAGCTTTGGGATTCTACCCAAGTGTAATGACTGCAGCTGTATGCCCGAGGAACATAGTACAGTTTTGTACCTACCATAAATGTAGATGTTCGAGGGCGCATACAGCTGCAGTCCAGGTTACCCTCCCTCCTTCCCCTCACAGAATAGACATACACTTCTACTAACACCCTTACAATTACTCCCATGGGGGGTGACTCCATTATGGTGTATTTGCTTACAAGTATTATCTTGTTTTGTTGTTTACTGCATGTTTGCATAACATTCTGTATTGCCTTCCTTCTGGGGGCACCTGACATCTGGGGCAAGAAAAACTGAAGAAAATGGCGTCGGCTGCCTCTTTTATACCCCTGTCGCACTGACGTCAGGGAAGAAGCGACGACAACCGACGCTGGACCAAGACTTTGGAAATCCGGCCGACCGAGGGCACGCCTGCCGGCGGACAACCCTAGTGTAATGACTGCAGCTGTATGCGCCCTCGAACATCTACATTTATGGTAGGTACAAAATTAGAAGTTATGTACCTACCATAACATTCCATGTTAGTTGTCTTCTCTCGCCTTCTTTCTTGCTGGATGGGTTCGGAGCCGATCCTCGGCTCCGACTCGGCACTTGCTAAGCTCAAGAGCTAATTTTACCAGCTCGAGGCAACACTATATCCCATGATGCAAGGCGGAGACTACCCAGATCTCATTTGGTAGCTAAAGAAATAGTAATATTTTCTTCCAAATGAAGAGGAGGAAGAAAAATAACAATACTAAATAACATCATAACCCTCTAGAAAGGATCAACCTAATCTAGTGACACTAGAAGTTGAACAGCTAGAAAAAGGGAATAACCTCTTAATAGAAGATGCATAATCTTCCCGGTCTGACCAGGCTAGGGGGATGGAGGGCGGGACGCAAGAAAGAAGGCGAGAAGACAACTAACATGGAACGTTATGGTAGGTACATAACTTCTAAATGTTAAGTTGTCAATCTCGCCTTCATTCTTGCTGGATGGGACCGCATCCCTAGCACCTCTATCCTGGGTGGCTCAATGGAACAGACTCTTGAGAACAGTGGAACCAAAATTCGCTCTGTCTCTGGAGGCCAAGTCTAATTTGTAATGTGAAACAAAGGTATGAGGAGAGGCCCATGTGGCTGCTGCACAAATAGTGTCTATTGGAAGTCTAGCTTGAAAAGCTGTAGATGTAGCTAGAGCTCTGGTAGAATGGGCTTTTGGCTTAGAAATCAACTCTTTGCCTCTGAGCTGATAAATGTAAGTGATCACAGAAGACAGCCATCTAGATAAAGTTACCTTGGAAACTGGAAGGCCTTTCCTGTTCTCTGCATAGGCTAGAAACAGTTGATCAGATTTCCTAAAAATTTTAGTTTTGTCCAGATAATATCTGAGCTGGCGGTGAACATCAGGACAATTTAACTTTTGTTCCGCTCTATCAGAATAATTTGGGAAAAACACTGGAAGATCAATGGATTGATTTAGATTCGTCTGCGATGCCACTTTTGGTAAGAAAGACGGATTAGTCCTTAGAGATACCCTATCTTTGTGGAATATTAAATAGGGAGGACGAATGCAGAGAGCATGAAGCTCAGATACTCTCCTGGCAGAAGTAATGGTGACTAGAAAAAGTGTCTTCCAAGAAAGCAATTTCATAGAACAGGCAGCTGCAGGTTCGAAAGGGGGAAGAATCAAGGATGTTAAAATTAAATTTAGATCCCACTGTGGTGGGGGGTCTCTAATCGGAGGTTTCAGTAAAAGATACCTCGAAGGAATGCCTTGCAAAGTTTATGTGACATAATGTTGTGGTCCAAAAGGCCTATATGAAAATTTGAAATGGCTGCCAGTTGAACTTTCACTGTGGAAGAAGAGGATCCTGAATGAAAAATCTCAGCTAGGAAGTCCAATACCGAATGAATTGGAGCAGTATAGGTGGTCTATGTTCCTAGCTTTTGCCCAGAAAGAGAAACGTCGCCATTTACTAGTGTAAATCTTTCTGGTAGAAGATTTTAGGGAAGCTACTATGATATCCCGGACAGGATTAGAAATCATAGGAAGCCTGGCTAAGGATGGAAGTGGAGCAACCAAGCAGTGAGGTTGAGAGAAGGTATGGATTGGTGCAGTTGACCCGACTGGTGGGTCAGAAGATCTGGAACCGGGTCCAGATGCCATGGCTGTACCAAGAGATAATGATGTAGGAACGGAAACCATATCTGTCAAGGCCAATAAGGGGCAATGAGAATCAACTTGGCTCTCAAAGCGGTTGCTTTCTGAATTAGCTGAGGTATCAGCGGAAAAGGGGGAAAAGCATAAAGAAGTCCCCGGGGCCAATCTTGGGTTAGAGCGTCTCTGGGGGGATGGCCTGGAAGGGGGAAGAGAGAGAAGAAGTCTGGGCATTTGCTGTTTTGAGGTGTAGTGAAAAGGTCTCAGCAAGGAAGGCCCCACTTCTGAAAAATCTCTTCCGTCACTGATTGTTTGAGAGACCACTCGTGAGGCATGAGAATAGCTCTGCTCAATCTGTCTGCTATGATGTTGGATTTCCCGGGGATGTGCGTTGCTATCAGAAACCGGTGAGAAGAGATTGCCCATTGCCAAAGTCTGAGAGCCTCTCGACACAGTGGATAGGACTTGGTTCCGCCCTGTTTGTTTATATACCACACTACGGACATATTGTCTTTTTGGATTGCAATAGTTCCCAGGGGAAGAGAGTCGTTGAGGGCTTGCAACGTTAAAAGCACTGCTCTCATCTCCAGGACATTTATGTGCAGATGGTACTCGAAAGGTTGCCAAGTGCCATGGACCATTCTGCCCTGATAATGCCCCACCCACCCACCCGATCAGGGAGGCATCCGATGTAACCGTAGCAACCGGGGCAAGAGGAACAAAAGGTCTGCCTTGATGGACTTGAGGGGACGATATCCACCAAGTCAGATGCCTTTTGCAAGTTGGAGTTACTATGATCTCGTGACGCATGGGAAGTTGTTGAAAAGACCATTGGGTGAATAGCATCCATTGTAGAAGACGCATGTAAGCGGGCAAGGGGAAGAAGTGTTATGGCGGCCGCCATAAGACCCAATACCTTCAGAGCAAATCTGGCCTGAATTTTGTTGCTAAGAAAAATCACCTGGACGTGTCTTTGAATGTCCAAGATCCTTTGGTCTGTTAACTTTGCTGAAAGTTGTACGGTGTCCAATCTTAGCCTATAAAAGTAATAAATTGACAAGGCGACAAGGCAGATTTTTCGAAATTTATAGAAATTCCTAGCCCTCTGCAAATGTGAATGGTGTAATCTCTGGCTTGGAGAAGCTGATGCCTGGTGGTGGCAGTGAGGAGCCAGTCATCTAGATATGGAAACACCTGGAATCCTTGACGTCTCAGGTGAGCCGTAACCACTGCCATACATTTGGTGAACACTCTGGGGGCTGTAGTGAGTCCAAAGGGCAGGGCTCTGAATTAGAAGTGACTGGTCCCCAGCCGAAAGCGGAGAAATCTTCTGGATCGTCTGTGAATTTTTATGTGATAGTACGCATCCTGAAGATCTATCGAGCACATCCAATTGTCCTTGCCCAGAAAGGGCAGAATGGACTGAAGCGTGACCATCCGGAATCTTGATTTCTTTACAAACTTGTTTAGTTTGCTCAGATCTAATATTGGTCTCCAGTCCCCTGTCTTTTTTGGAACTAAAAAGGACCTTAAGTAGATTCCGGATCCTATTTGGTCCGCTGGGACTGGCTGGATGGCTCTTTTTACTAGAAGTTTTGATATTTCTAGTACTGCTAGTTCCCTTAGACCGGGTGGAATGTCTGGAAGGGTTCCCTTTTGTTGAATTGGGGTTTGAATAAAGGGAATTTTGTAACCCTCGGATATAATCGACTGTACCCATTTGTCTTGAGAAAGGGAAAGCCAGGCTATTGGGTACAGCGATAATTTTCCCCCAACTGCCTCTGAAGGTGGACAATCGGGCAACATCTCAGGGATGCTGGAAGGGTTTGTCAGAAAAAGGCTCTCTGCTACCCTGATTTTGCGGACCCCCTCTGCCCCTAGGGCGGCGTCTATTATTGTTACCCCCTCTGCCTCTGGGGGTAAAATGACTTCGTGCGTCAGGCGTGACTCCTTGAGATTTGCGGAACCACATTTTCCCTCCCTTCTGTCCTTTGGGGTAAGGTCTTGAAGGGGTGGAGAAACGGACTCCTACGGCAGAAAGAGTCTTGCCATCTTGTTCGCATCTAGTCAAAGTGTCTTTCACTTGAGGTCCGAACAAGGTCGAATCATCAAAGGTGGAGTTTGTGAAGGACGTCTTGAAGGGGTCTGCAAAATTACAAAGCCGCATCCAGGACTGACGCCTTAAAGCCACTCCTGTGCCTGCGGCCCTACTCTCTCCATCGGCTGCATAAGAAATGAGCCGCATGGAGGAGTTAATGGAGTTAAGGATTCCTAGCTGTGAGCTAATCTTATCCTGAGACCCAGCATTTGACGGATCCTGTAAAACTTCTCCCAACTCTTTAAGAACATCTCTTTGAAGGCGGGTGAAGTGGCATAAGTAGTTCAGCGATCTCATGGCAAAAGTCGCTGAAGAAAAAATCCGCTTGCTGTACCTGTCGATAGTCCTAGAGTCCTTGTTAGGAGGATGGACAGGTACTGAAGGATCAGCTAGTTCCTTCTTGGTGGCAGCAGCCACCACCATGGCATCAACTGGGACACCCTTTGTTAAATATTGTCTATCTGGTGGGGCCGTAATGAATTTTGATGGCCTCCTAGGGATAGGTTCCACCGAATCCGGAGCCATCCACGCCTTCCGAGCCACTACCTCCATAAGAGGGTCGAAGGCGGAGACACCAGGAGGTGGAGGGTCGAGATCCAACGCCTCCAGGTATACTGACTCATCCTCGGAAGGATTAAGGGAGGGCCAGTTCCCCCTCTGCTTAAGGAGTTCAAGGATGTCTGAGAATGAGACATCCTCAGAGGAGGACCTTGGGGATCCCTCCGACTCATCCAGGTCAGTATCAGATGTAGTAGACTCAGGGGAGTCTAGATGTTTCCTCTTGCATGTCCTCTTACGCGGGGGTTCACCTGACGGATCAGGAGAAGCCTCAGAAGAGGAAGATATTCCCAATGGGGAAACCTGAGGCGTTGGATCTCTGGGTCCGGGAGCAAGAGAGTGGGAAGAGACGTCAGCAGACACTGTAGTGGGAGGAGCTGATGGAACTGTCCGTTGACTAAGCCCAGGGGCTAGTACACTCCTCATCACCTCGAAGGCTCCCCCGTCAGAGAGACCAGAAAGTTCCCGCTCCGAAGAGATAGGAACCCCAGGCCTCACCGAGAGGGAAGGCTCCGAGGCAGATGTCGGGGCCGAGCTCACCTGCCTTGAGCTCCAAGAGGGAGAACGGGGTCGGACAAGGGTCCGATGCCACTCGCCCCCTCGGAGCCGACGAGAGAGAACAGGTGCCTGGATCCCTCCAATGAAGGCCTCAAGGAGGAAATTGGAGCAGAGGACGACGGAGCCGAAAGGGGTGGTATCGGCTCCGAAGCTACAACGGTCACGGTTCCGAGGAGCTCCGGCTCCGAGCTCTGTAAGAGAGTCGAAGGAGGAATGTTTGGTGGATGTGAAATAGCTACCATCTGTTGAGATGGGCTATGGAGTATTTGGGCCAATGCCTGAGACTTTAATAGTCTACTCACCACTCTCTCGAGGTCGTGATCAGACAGCCTGGACGACCGAGAAGAACGGCTCCGATGGCTCCGCTCCGAGAGCAGGGGTGATCTCGGCGCCGAACGTATGGACTCTACTGAAGGGGATCGAGATCTCTTTTTTGAGATCGATGGAGCCAACGGAGCCGAAGATACGTCAGCTCCAGCCGGAGCCGACACTGAATGTCTAGATTGGGCAGTATTGGCGCCGGATGGAGCCGATACTGAGCCTGCTAAAGTGTAAAGATCAGCTCCAGCCGGAGCCGATCTCAACCCTGGTGAGGGTGAACCAGAAGCCGACGGCTTGGAACTCTCAGCCGAAGGCTTAACAGGTTTCGAGGGCTTCCCTGGCGCCGACTTAGTCGGGGAGCTCTCGGGCTTTAATAAGCCCCTTAATATCAGCTTATTTCTTCGCTCCTGCAGGACTCTTGGGCTGAAGGCATGACAGATAGCACAAGAGTCCTGCAGGTGCAAAGGTCCCAGGCAATAAACACAAGAAGTGTGACCGTCTGTCAGAGACATCTTCTGACAGCACGAGTCACACTTCTTGAAGCCTGAGACCTTAGTGTCCTTCGACATAACCGTGTCGAGGAAACACAATACACTAACACACACACAAAAACACCCAATCCAACAATTTAAAATAAACAGGGATAACACACAGTCATACACAAACAATCCCTGACAGGAAAAATTTAGGGAGGGGAAGGCCTAAGGCCTAAGCTAGGGAAAGGGGATAAATAACTCGAAAAAAAGGGAACACTAACGGGAATAGGGTTAAAGTAAGCGTTAAGGTTAACAAAAAACAAATATATATATAAATTTAAAGGGGGGTAGACGAAAGCCTCAAATCTATTCACTTACTTGGAGCTGGTAAAAGAAGGCACCTCGTTTAAGCGCAAAGCGAGATCTGGGTAGTCTCCGCCTTGCATCATGGGATATAGGGTTGCCTCGAGCTGGTAAAATTAGCTCTCGAGCTTAGCAAGTGCCGAGTCGGAGCCGAGGATCGGCTCCGAACCCATCCAGCAAGAATGAAGGCGAGATTGACAACTTAACATCTGTACTTTTTTCCTCCTCCCTTACATATTCTTTAAGCTAAAGTTAGCTGTTTTCTGAACCTTTGGCTACCATTTTTCGGTGCCCTTCCCAGTACCATTTTTGGTACCCCTTCTTTACTCTTAGGAGTATTTCTTCCTACCATTGTTGGTAATTTTCCCTTCTTTGAATCTTTCTTAACCTTTTCATTACCTTTTAAAGAAAAGAAAAAAAAACAAAAATATTTTCTATAATTAGAGTTTGTTAGAAATTTTTTTTGACTTGGTACTATATCGCTGTGGTATTTTACCATGGTTGACAAGCCTATGGGATTGAAAAAGTATATTACCTGTGGACATAAGCTTCCCAGCTGTGATGCCCCCATGGGATGCGTGCACTGCTCAGGTCCCATTCATCTTGAAGTGGACTGTTCGATCTGTTGTGGATTAAATTCCAGGGCTTTAATGAATCAAAGAAACAAGGTTGTTCTAAAAGACCTCCTTCCATGTACCTCTACTTCCTCATTTTCTAGGGCTCAAACCCCTACCAAAAAGCTTAACAATAGCAAATCTTAGTCAAGGGAAAAGGAGTCCCGTAAGAAGTCTTATGATCATGCTTTGGCTTCTTCACCAAAGCCTACTACAAAAGTGCCTAAGAAGTCGGATTTGTCTATCTCGGAACTGACCATTTTGAAATCTAGGTCTCCACAGATTCGGTTTCATCTAGGCTGCGCTCTCATTTCCTGGAGGGATTGCCACTGAGACGCTCCAGATCTCCATCCACCACATCCTGTCTTAGATTTTCCAGATGCCTTTCAGAAGTCAGTGTAGATAGGATGATGAGGATGTTCCTCAGAGAACATATTCAGATAGGAGTTCTCCCAGCTTTGACTTCCACTGGGACTGCAAACCATCCCTTATCCACTTCCCCCTTGGTGTGTCCTTCTCCAATCCAACCCACTGTTTCAGAGCCCTTGGATTTGAGATCTCTGGGGGTGTCTTCATCGGACCCAAAGATGATTTGTTCTTTGACTCTGATGGTTCCCCTGAGCCAACTGGCTCTGAGCCTTTCAAAGCCAGAAGACTCCTTGAACTGAAGCATCAGCACCAAATCCAGGGGGTCGGATATGACTACAAAGCTGTCAGAGTCGTCTCTTCTTATGGGGGGGCCTTGGAGCTGGATAGTTCAACTCTGGCTACTTCCTTGGGTGGAATGCTGGTGGGGTTGCAGCAGCTGACAGTTCGAGATTCCTGTTCTGATGCCGTCAACTTCTATGTCCCCTAGGTATTCTGCCTTTGAGGTTGTGGAGAGGTCCTTCTCCTTGATAAGAGAAAAGACTCCCCTGCCCTCATCTGATCAGACAACTCTGCCTCATCAGGTTCTTTGCTCTGAGCCTCCTCCATCTCTTCCACTGGGACAGCCGTCAGGACCTTGTCATCTCTTCTGATAGTTCCTCAGAGCATCCCACTGAGCAAGTCACTCAGAAGAGAATGTGTAAGAGGAGGCACTTGGACTGCCCCCAGGAATCTCTCACAGAGGATACAGATTTCAATGAGTGGGAGGGGTCTCCCAGATTACCACCAGAATATGTCCCTTTTGTAGACCTCATGGAGTTCCTGAAACAAAAAGGTGGTTAATCCTTTGATGCCCCCTTCTCCGGCAGAATCTGTGTTCCTGGAGGCTGTCGGGTCTGGGCCATCTACTTCTTGAGTGAACCCCCCCCCCCTTGTCTCTCGGTGAGCAAGGAAGTAGGTGGATACTGTAGAACCAATACCAAAAAGACCATCAAAATTTTAGCTCCCTCTAAAGACCTCGCACACCAGTCAATGCTATGGTTGTGGCTGCTGCCACAAAGAAGGAACTGGCAGTGCAGAGTTCTTCTGCCCCCTTAACAGAGAGATGAAGGCTTTGGACAGACTGGGGAAGTGTGTGTACACTTCAGTGACCTTTGCCCTCAGATTTCTGAATTGTTGGCACATTTTACGAGGTTACAAAGAGATCTGAACAAGGAGCTTGCCAAATATCTTTCTGAGTTCATGTCCGTGGTGGAAACAGAAACTCCTCACGACTGGCCACCCTCCAGTCCATCTTGAATGTGTCTATGAGGTTAATCTCCCATGTAGCGGAAGGTACCTCACTGGCTGCTGATTCAGGCATAGCCATCAGGAGACAAGCCTGGATATGCTTAGGTGATTTTGGGAAACTTTGTCTTCATTTGTTAATGTGTCCTTTGGCAGATCTTCCCTGTTTCACCCCAAGAGTAATGACACACTCTCCAGATGTGAACAAGAGGGAATGACCCTTTCTGCAGTAAGTGTATTTTTTTCAGCTCCTCAAAGACCTCTCTCTAGGAATCAGCAAGGAGGTAGAAAAGTGTAGTTTAGAAAATCCCAGGATCCTTTTCAAGATTCATGCAGAGATAGATTCCCCAGAGGCAGGGGGGAACTCAAATGGAAGACACCACCCCCGCGGCAGAGGTGGCCTACAGCACTCCTGAAAGGAGGCCTGACTCTCCCCTCAGGAGGCAGTTGGGGGACGTCTGTTTGTAAACCAGAGAGCCTGGTTATCTATTACAAAAGATTCATGGGTGCAGAAAGTCATATCCAAAGGTTATACCATACCATTTTCTTTAGCCCTTCTCACCACTGTGAAGATAATTCCTGATGTTCCACCAAGTCAGAGGGAAGCAGCGTCTCATTCCGATTGACAAGCATGGTTATCCTCATTGCACCCTTCTGGCTTTGTCAGATCTGGTTCCCTTTCCTCTAGCTTCGTCTTCTACATCCACCTTGGATACTAGATCCTACTTCATATCTCCTGTTTCACCTAATGGGTGTGATTCATCCGGACTTAACAGGCTTCAAACTGACTGCATGATTTCTCCAATTCCATTGATTGTAACACATCACTTTTTGAGCTTTGGCCAGCTAAGACCTGCATGCAATCAACTGAACGCATAAGTGAAGTTAAGTAAATTTTTGTCTGCACTTTTATCAAATAATACACAATTTAAATTAATTTGTTTGTGTTGCATTGAGCAATATCTAGCTGGAAGTTGTGACTCTGTTTTTTCAGTTAAGGCTTGTTAAAAAACCTGCATAGCCAGTGATAAGTGGGGGTAGTTTACTTCATTGTTATTCAGTTTCTGTCTTATACAAGTGGTACAGTGAATTATTTTCTGTTTAAACTGTGAGCTTTGGCCAGCTAAGACCTGCATGCAATCAACTGAGCGCATAAGTGAAGTTAAGTAAATTTTTATCTGCACTTTTATCAAATAATACACAATTTAAATTAATTTCTTTGTGTTGCATTGAGCAATATCTAGCTGGAAGTTGTAACTCTGTTTTTTCAGTTAAGGCTTGTTAAAAAACCTGCATAGCCAGTGATAAGTGGGGGTAGTTTACTTCATTGTTATTCAGTTTCTGTCTTATACAAGTGGTACAGTGAATTATTTTCTGTTTAAACTGTGAGCTTTGGCCAGCTAAGACCTGCATGCAATCAACTGAGCGCATAAGTGAAGTTAAGTAAATTTTTATCTGCACTTTTATCAAATAATACACAATTTAAATTAATTTCTTTGTGTTGCATTGAGCAATATCTAGCTGGAAGTTGTAACTCTCTTTTTTTTTCAGTAAGTCTCCATCCACCCTCCCTGTTTTTGTCTTGGTGTTAATCTTGGTGGCTTTGAAACTGCCCGCCCCTCTTGTAAATTTGCACTTGGATACTCCTCCTGGGCCCATCTCATTTCCTCACTCAAAAAAAAAATTTATCTGCTTTTACTGTATTTGTGTTTCTTCCTACTTTATTTTGCTTTTGCGTCATCTTAAACTTATTCAATTGTATTTATTACTGCTTGGTGTAACTCATTCTAAGCCTTTTAGTTTAAGCACTTGGGCTTCAGACCAGTTGTTTTACATTAAGAAGGTTTGTGGTCTGCACTGTAGTGGCAGAACAGGTAGCTTACATCCTTCTAAGTTGGGAACTGCTGATTGAGGGCTCAGTGTCTGTTACTCGTGTATTAATTCTGGTTTAAGCACTTGGGCTTCAGGCCAGTTATTTTACATTAAGAGGGTTCGTGGTCTGCACTCTTGTGGGAGGAGAGGCTGGACTCTGCCCTTCTGAGCTGGGAATTTCTGGTTAAAGGCTTATAGTGCCTGCATATTTGAACTGCTTCTTACTGAAATTGGTACACCTTGTTTACTGTAGCATAGACTAGATCCAGGCCTGCTGAATCTAGCTTTGTTTGTATAACTTGAGCACTAATCCAGGCATTCTTTAAAGTATTCAATTGTATATATTACTGCTTGGTAGTAACTTGATTAAAGTGTAGCTATCATTCTAAGTCTTTTGGATTAAGCACTTGGGCTTCAGACCAGTTGTTTTACATTAGGAAGGTTTGTGGCCTGCACTGTGGTGGCAGGACAGGTAGCTTACATCCTTCTAAGCTGGTAACTGCTGATTGAGGGCTCAGTGTCTGTTATTCTAAAAGTGTATTAGTTCTGGTTTAAGCACTTGGGCTTCAGGCCAGTTATTTTACATTAAGAAGGTTCGTGGTCTGCACTCTTGTGGGAGGAGAGGCTGGACTCTGCCCTTCTGAGCTGGGAATTTCTGGTTAAAGGCTTATAGTGCCTGCATATTTGAACCGTTTCTTACTGAAATTGATACACCTTGTTTGCTGTAGCATAGACTAGATCCAGGCCTGCTGAATCTGGCTTTGTTTGTATGCTTGTTATTTCCCTGAAACGCTAATTCCACATAAAACGCGGCTTTTCAGCACTTGGATCCCTAGTGATATCTGCATTGCTTACTGTACTTATTTCCTTGTTTCACTTGAAAGAAAGTTAATGTTTGTCGTTTCTGCATTTAAGTTACCTGTAACTTGCTCACTAAAGCAATTATATAAGTCAGCACTAAAAAATTAAAAGCACTACACCCTCACAAACTCCCCTTGAGTACCTTGTTCCCCATTGGCCCTTTTTTTCAATTATAAAGGAATTCCCAATACTATTCTAGCATGTCCAAAGGTCAGTTGTCAATCTCCTCTCCGGTCCAGCTGGTGAATCTGGGAATCTTGAGGCAATGTTACAACTGCCTCATGTACACAGACAACCCTCTCCTCCTCCCAACAAATTCCAACACATGTGAGAGATGCAACCATATAGCCAAACTGGAGGCTAAGCTCTCTCAACTCAGTACTGGCGTAAACAGTCAGGAGGAGAAGGAAACCACACTCACTACAATTCCAGTCTCACATAGACCTACCGACAGCAAACCAAACTCATAAACACACAAAAACATACCCGGAGGCTCTAAATAAAAATCTGCCTAAGCAGCAGAGACCTCCAAAGCAGACACCCAAGCAACTGCTACCCCAAAACAAAACACGTGCAACACATAGCTCACAAAGCCAGTGTGCCGAGCAGTCACAGCCCTTAAGGCTAAACAACACACCTGATACACTTGTAATAGGTGACTCTATCGTCAGGCACACTGACGTCCCGCTCACCAGGCTGAACAAGAAGGTGGTCACGGTGAGCTGCTTGTCGGGCGCTAGGATCCGCCACATAACACAAGCACTCAGGTCACTCCAAGGCAAGTACAAATATGACTCAGTCATTGTCCATGCTGGTGTGAATGACCTGAGACGTACCTCCCTGGACTACATTAAAAGAGACATAGAGGAGCTCTCTGAGCATGTAGCCCAGGCCGGTATGACCCTGACCTTGAGTAGCATCTTACCCTCACCAAGAATGATGCCACAATATGAAGACAAGATGATCAATTTCAACAATTGGCTTAAGTATTGATGTCATTCAAAGGGGATCCAATGCCTGTCAGCCTGGGATGACATGCTCGTCAAGCCACGATGCTTCGCTAGGGACGGCTTGCACCTGTCACCCCTGGGCTTTCGGATATTGGCAAAGGCTCTTGCTACCCCATAGTGCCTTTTTTAGGCAAGGCTCAAAAGACAAACCCACCTCCATAGGTATCACAATGGATAAAAAACTGAGTAATGCTACTCAACGCCAGAAGACTAAACCACAAGATGCACTCGAAACTCTCCTTAGCATGGAGAACATCGATATCTGTGCAGTAACAGAAACCTGGTTCAAGGCTCGAGAGCACCTCAGCACTACCAGGTTATACCTCATACCATGCTTTTCGCCCCAAAACTTGGACCGAACCACAAAAGGAGGGAGTATCGATATTCGTCAAAGATACCCACACCTCCAGGTTGGTGGCACAGCACGAAGCATCAGAGACTATCCATGTGCAACTAACAGTGGGTAAAACTGTCTTCCAGTTTATAGCCTGCTACAGACCACCCTCCCAAACCCAGGAACCCCACTCGGCCTTCCAGAGAACACTGGAAAATATGAAGGTCTCTCCAAACACCATTATATTGGGCGACTTCAACTACCCAAACATGGACTGGGAGCATTACTCTAGCTCCAACACCCTAACCCAAAGGTTCCTAGAATTTATAAACTCAAATGCTATGGAACAACTTGTTACCACTCCCACAAGAGGGGAAAACATACTGGACCTGATCATCACCAACATGGGGACTCTATGCTCCAGACCAGAAGTGTATCCCTCACTGGTAAGATCAGACCATAAACTAATCTCACTGGATATTCACATCCTGATCCCACCCCCTGCCCAGAAAACCACAGTGAAAAACTTCTCTAAAGCAAATTTCACACACCTCAAAACCAAGGTGGAATCCTTCAAAGCCCCCGGGCCTGTGGAAAATACAGCCCAGACCGCAGAATCCTTTATAAAGCATTCTATGAACACCTTTCAGGAATGCATGGATCATCACAATCCCAAATAAAACCAAGACCCAATCCTCCAAAGGCAGACGTCCTGTCTGGTGGACCCTAGCCATAAACAAACTACACAATAGAAGGAGGAAGCTACTACATGATAGAGCAAAATCCCAAAAAGGGAAGGCATCTCTGATTAGTATTAGCAAAAAACTACAGGCACTCATAAAATCGTCTAAGGCCAGCTTCGAGAGAAAAATTGCACAGGACACTAAGGATTATCACAAGACTTTCTTTAGTTATGTTAGGAACCTGGGTGGGAATTCCCAGATATGCTCATAATTAGTCCAAAATGACAAAAAGTACACCGAATCCACAGACATTGCCAACATCCTAGCTGACAGGTTCAGTGCAAACTCCCCCCCCTTCCCACCAAAAGGGCAAATATCTATCCTAGCAGAGTGCTGCCCCCCTGACATCTCAGATGCTCAGGTAAGAGCCGCCCTCTCCAAAGCAAAAAACACAGCATCAATGGGACCAGACAGTGCCCTGGGCTGCGTCCTACATGAACTCCAAGAAGAGCTAAACCCAAACATAAAACTACTGTTCAATCTCAGCCTTACTACAGGATATGTACCCAAAGAGTGGCATACAGCAACAGTGGTCCCTCTCCACAAAGGTGGTGCCTCAACGGATCGTGGAAGCTATCGCCCCATAAGCCTGACTAGCTTGGTCTGCAAAGCTATGGAAAGGATCATCATGGACCTCATAAATAAAGATATTGGGGACTTACAGACACTGGATCCTACCCAGTTCGGCTTTGTTAAGGGCATATCCTGCTTCTTAAACCTGGTCAATTTCTTTGAAACCGTCACCAAGGCCATTGATGAGGGGAAGGTGGTCCACACAGCCTACCTGGACCTCGCAAAAGCCTTCGATACAATACCCCACTCGGGCATTATAGATAAGCTCACCAGCTTAAATATTTATTTATTTATTTATTTATTTATTTAACATTTGTTGACCGGGAAAGTCCGACTAGGTTCCACAGATCCTGTTTTCAGCAGAGGCCCAGGCAGAAATGCTCCAGAAGCATGTCTTTAAAATATAAACCCCTATGTCACTAGATGGGTTGCAAACTGGCTCAAGGACAGAACCCACATGGTTAGAATTGCTGGAGCCATGTCAAACTCCAAACCAGTTACAAGTGGCGTCCCACAAGGCTCAGTCCTGGGACCTGTCTTGTTCGGTATATATTTCTCGGAGGTACAGGCCAACACGGAAGGACTGTGGCTGACCAAGTTCACAGACGACTGCAAACTGGGCGCCATAATCGACTCTCCAGGCGACACAATCATCCTCCAAAAGGGCCTCATAGAAACAGACAACTGGTGCCAGAGCCATGGCCTCAAGCTAAACGCCACTCATCCCCTTTGGCAAAAACAAAGTGCCCACAAATTACCACATAGGTGGTAATCCATTAAGCACGGAAGAAGTAATTAGGGACCTGGGGACCCAAGTTGATAGCAATCTCTCATTTGACAACCACGTGGCCAAAGTGGTTAGAAAAACATTTTATATAGCCCACGTAATCATGAAGGGATTCACATCTAGATCAGGGGAGGTCATCGTGCCTCTTTACTCATCCCTCATCAGGCCCATAATTGAGTACAATGCCCCTTTTGGGATGTATCTTACCAGACACCTGCAGCAACTGGAAAGACCCCAAAAAGTACCTCACCAAGAGGATCAAAGGACTCAAACAGATGCCATATGCTGCCCTGTTAAAGAAACTCCAGCTCTACTCAGTGGCATACCGCCTGCTCAGAGGCGATCTGTGCCTGACATATAAAGCCATGTCCAACCCGGAATTAATGGACATGCTGCACCTCAGAAAATCCAAATCCCATCAAGCTACGTGCTCGAGAGACTTGAACCTCAGCACTGAAATAAATAGGCCATGCTGGAGGGACAGATTCATAACCCAGAGGCTCCCTTCACTCTAGAATAAAATCCCAGTCCAAGTTAGGCAGAGTCCCTCATTGACTCTCTTCAAGAGGAATCTTGATGAGCGGATGGGAGATCGTAGGTTTACCCCGGGTATCACTTCTGTGTCACTGTTAGACAGAGGCACAGTATACTAACCTCGAAAAAGGGCATAGCAAAATTAATTTAAAATGGGTGGCGAAAGCCAAACACACACTGGCTAGGCTTATAAATGCCCTAGGGCAGATAGCCTAGTATGAACCTATAAACCTAATCACAGGCTGCCCTCCTCAGTCTGTCATATTGTATTATCCTCTCCAAAAGCTTCTACAAGAAGGATCTACAACAGTAAATGAAAAATATTTGTTTTCCTGGCCCTTAGCAAGAACCTAGATCCCTTTTCAGCACCTGTGCCATGTATCCTTGAATTTTTAGCTTCTATTTTCAATGAAGAGGCTAGCTTTTAAGCTATTGAAGTTCAGTTGGCTGCTATTTCTAATTTCTATGTGGGCAAAACTAACTCTACCCTAGCTTCTTCTATACTTTGTAAACCCTTTCTCAAGGGAGCCTTTTTACTTAGAACCACGTTAAAAGATCCTACTCCTGCTTGGGATTTATCTATTATGCTTCAGGACTTGACACAAGCTCCTTCTGAACCTTCAGCCAAACCAGAAGTAAATTTTTTATCCTGGAAAACCATTATTCTGGTCCCTATCACATCAGGTAGACCACTGTCTAAACTCCAGTCTCTAACTTCTAAGCCTCCTTACCCCGTTTTTTTTTTCACAAAGACAGAGTATCCTTGTAAACAAATCCATCTTTTTCGCCTAAGGTAGCTACTGAGTCTAGCATAAATCAGATCATTATTCTACAAGTTTTCTTTCCTACCTTTTCAAGTAAGGGAGAGTATATGCTCTGCCTTTTGGATGTGCATAGTCAACTTTGTTTTACCTTCACAAAACCAAAGTGTTCAGGAAGGCTGACCAGCTATTTGATTCATTTTCTTCTAACAGATTGGGCAAGCCAGTATTCAAAGTTACACTTAACAAATGGTTAACTTATTGTATTTCCTTTGTTTATGGTAGAAAAAGGTTTATCCTTACCAAAGCCTCCTAGGGTTCATTCTGTGAGGTCTATGGCAGTTTTTTTGGTCAAGGGCTTTCCTAGATGACATCTACGCATCTGCAACTTGTCAAATTCTCACACCTTTATTGCTCATTACAAATTAGATTTGATATACAGCAGCCTTTGGCTTTGCAGTACTCCGGAATATCCTTCCATGAAGGCCTTCCAAGGTTACAGTAGCTGGGGACTCTGTCCCATCAGTTGAGGAATGTATGAAAAAGACAACATCAGATAAAACGTTTTATGTAGTCATCATAACGTTCCATCTTTGTCTATTTTCCTTCTTTCTCAACTTCCCACCCACCTGCCCCCTCTTTTTGCTTCTGGATGGATCTAAGAGTTGTATAGGAACAGTTCCTTGTTTGAGTTCCATCTTCCATTTTCTTTTATACCCTTATTAATTTATTAAATAGCTTGTCCCTTTATATCTATGGGCAGCAAACTCGATATGCAGTATGTTAGGTTGGCAGGGCATTATTGGTAAAGGGAGGAACTCAGAGTTCTTGGATCTGATGATCTGGTAGAAGTAGCTGAGTCAGATCAGAGTCTCGGATCTAAGCCCATCGATTGAGGAAGATTGAAAATGGACAACATAGATGAAACGTTATGGTGTGTACATTATTTTTTTTTTCAGTGACAACATTTTATGCAAGTATAGTCAGAGAGAACAATTGTACAATTCTAAAACATGAAGTAACAGTATATTTACATTGTTAAAATCTCTTATGTTGAGAAATTATAGGACTTAGATGAAGGAAAGTGGATAGTGTTTTAGCAAAAGCGAAAATACAGTAAGAAAAAAACAATGTAAATGTTTTCAAATTTTATTTAAAAACGGCATATAGCTGAATACTAGCATAGAGTTTTGAACCCACTAGTACAGATATTGATGTCTGATATTAAAGATTTCTGGTCTAAACAAATCGAATAATGTCTGATTGGGTTACTACTGTAGTGATATAATTTTAATTACAGCATACATTGTCTTGTTATACTGTTATTCCACAAAGTGTAGGCCTTGCATCATAGTTAGGTCTTGTTTATCTTATGAGACTTTGTTTTCTAATCAGTGCATTAATACTACACGTGGTTTGTATTGGTGTTGGAGAACAGCTTTTTTCAACTTTCACGGATTTGGCATTATATGAGTGGGAACAAGTATGTGTTTGTAATGCACCCTTGTATAAAAACATAAAATGTTTTGATTGCTTTATTGATGATTTTTTTTTTGTTCAGAATGGGATTTCTAAAGATGCAGCAAATTTAACTCTGGGTTTGTAGAATTAGATTGCATTTTTGTGGTTCACTTTTAGTGTAAATAGTGACATAATCTTGATGCTACAATCAGATATGATAAAATTAATGGAATCTTTCTGTCTGATGTATATAGAAAATGTACTTTTGTAAATAATTGTATACATTGTACAAGTATGCACCCTTTGTATATCAAGAAAAATGTGATAAAAAGCCAGTCTGTCTAAACTTGCATCAGATGATGTCAGATTTGACACGGAGCTCAGTTGTTTAGTTGATTTGTTTATGGAAAGAGGGTCTAATAGGATGTTTAATAATAATTTTGTTGAAGTAAAAAAAAGGAGTGAAAAATGGAGACATTTAGAGTGGCAAGGCAAGTCACTCTGAGAATATAGTAGAAGTTGACGCAAAACATAAAATAAGAGCTGACAATTTTACTGTTGCCTTTTCTGATGTGTATAGTATTGATTCACGGCTGGAGTGCCTTCTGTGTGGAGTCTGCATGTCTTCCCCGCAGTCGAGTGACCTCCGAAAGACATGCGTGAATGGGCATGCCTTCGCTGAAGATTGGGCGTCGGGCTGGCAACTCTGCACCATAAAAAATCTACTGGCAATCATTAGCGGACCAGAGTTCCGCTGTGGCGACCCCTAACCGGGAAAAGCCGAAAAGACAAACAGTAGTATTGATGGTAGTAGCATAAAAATATGAGAAATAAATGGAAAGTTATTTCAGGTCATCCTGAGTTGATAGAAAAGGTGGGAGAGAAAAAGGTTGTAATTTGAAAGAATAGTTAGATTCTAATATTCTTAGGAAACATCTAACAGTTGGTACAAACAAACCCAAGGGTATGTATAAATGTGGGTTTTGTAAGTCGTATAAGTATATATGAGACAACATTTCTTATGTTTGAATAATTTTAAGAACAAAAGTTTTTGCTCAATGACAGATACTATTGTCATAATATGCTGTGCTGTATGTTCATCATGCCAATGTTATTGTATTGGGAAGACCAAATGAAAATTTCAGGACCCTATAAAACTTTTGTAATCTGTTAAGACAAAAGATGTCAGTATTGCATTATGTAAGCTTTCTATAATGTGTGCTTCTTTTAATTAATTTCTAGTTTGTGTATTAGAAAGTGTTTATTCCAATTTAAGGAGTGGTGATATAAAAAATGTTTTAGAAATACTGGAAGTTAAATTGCAGTTAAGACTTGAAGCTGATGTTTTTCCAGATTATAATGACGCAATTAAAATTAAATTTGTTTTAGAAGGAGAATGCCATTGATGTTAACATATTGATTGATGGTACATGTCATGTGACATAGTTATTAGTACTTAAGTGGTCAGAAACTTTTTTTGTACTCTGATCTGATGATGTTTTTGACAAAAGCACTTGAATGAATTTTTTAATAAATTTGAAAACATTTACACTGTTAATTCTTGTATTTCTGGTTATAATTTTCTTTTTCATTATACAGTTTGGCGTTTTGCTCCCTCGTTGGATTTTTTAATTGTTTGCGTGAATTGCTGAACATGGATGACAGTGGTTCATCTGGAGATGATACCCTGACAGATTAATACTCTATTCTATTCCATCTTCCAGTAACCAGTTTCTAAAATTATTTAAAACTGGTAATAGTTTTGGGGATAATCAGATGAGTGGTTCCACAAGTTCTGCTTGTTTTGATATCTGCTTGGTGTTACAGTGACCGTGGATCCATTTGGTACTAGAGTTGACCATGGTAATGGAACAAGAGCTTCCTTTTCATATTTACTAGATGCCATAGCTTTTTATGAGAAAAAGCTTAAAAAATGTAAGTATCGGGTATGGGATCATTTATACTTCTGCAAATGTATTCAATTAGATATTGTGCCGAAAGGTGTACATTTCACCAAGTTCCCAAATGGCATTGACAGCAAAAGAACTTTATACAACGACCTAGTCGAATTTTTTAATAAATCATCTTTGGAATTGATCAACATCCTCATTAAATATAATCATGTCAGCATTATGCAACTTAAGAAATAAGACTTTCATAGTAAACCTGTTGCAGACAGTACTTTTCCAGCATATCGGTCCAAATTTGAAAGTCTTTAATAGTGTAAAAAGCCAAGATATTACTATAAGGGAACAGAAGTTGAAACAAATAAAAGAAGAAATGACCTATAGTAATGGTACAACCTACTGTATACTTTAGAAAAGTCAATGATTTCTAACACCCAAGCCACCCCTTTGATTGGTTCAGCTGAGATCAATAATATCACATTATCTTTTCCAGTAGGTGGAGATCCCATGGCACCACCAAGAGGATCTAGTTTGCCTTGCCAAAAAGAACAGCAAGGGTTTCCAAATAGGTACGATAAGCATTCATGGCCAATCATATCTACAGCAGTCTTTAAGTGCCAAGATTTCAACAAGTACCAGAATGCCAGTTGTACAACAAAGTGATAAAGACTGGGAATGTGAACAACAATATATCAATACAAAATGAATCATAATGGCAGCAAACCTCAGCACAAATGACAACAAAAGATATAAGATAGTAAATCTTAACTCCTTTTCCTTTTCAGATGATAACGAGTTACATTTACTTGAGAGGTTTTTTTTGTAGCATCCAAACATGCTGCTAACTTAGTTAACACTCTAGATCTTAAATTGTATGTTAGGAAATTAAATCTAGAAAACAAGTAATCTCCGTGGTATCCCCAAAGTGGGTCGAAAAACAAAACAGTGTAAGAAACTTCTCTGTGTAGAAGATTTTCAATTTATATATATATATATATATATATATATATATATATATATATAGTTAATTACTGTATATTAATAAGATCAGATAATGGTAGTAGAAGTAGCAAACTTAAACTCGTCCTAAGTCAAAAAATAATAAAGAATATAATGTGAAATATTATCCAGAATTACTAAGTATTCAAAAGTAATCCATGCAGGGTAGACAGTCTGTTTCCAGTCTAAAATCCTTTATTAAGCATACAGGCAAATGATCCAAGTAAAACACAAGTAACAGGATAATAGTTTCATCACAAACTTGATGGTTTTGAAAGTAGCTACTTTATAGCAGCATGAGGCCAGTTTAGATTTATAAATAGTGTGTTTGTTAGAGTAAGAGAAGCATATAACAGTATCCTTAGAAGATAGGTTGATGCAAAGATAGTCCTTGAAATGTATGTTAAATATGCTTGGTTTTGGAGAGGGAGCCAAGTTTTTGATTTTTATTAATGACTTATAGTATATGGCGGTGATCAACTTAAGGTTGTCATCAATTATGACTCCTGATAGTTTAGGCTGGCTTAATTTTTGATTATTGCATTGTTGCATGAGATGATGTGAAGTGCATGCTTCTGATTAAGTAACTTTTTTGGGGGTGAGGGGCATAAGTTTGGTTATATTGGGGCTGAGGAGTAATTGGGAGTTTAAGCCAAGATTCAGTGTTAGGGAACGAGTAGTCTTCGGTATTCTACTGAAGTTTAGTTGGGGAAGGGACAGAAAAGAAAAGATAACGTTTGAGTCTTTTGGCATATTGTACACAAGGGGCAAGTTTGGTGGAGGTGTGAAGTTTGTTTGTAACATTATTAAATATAATTGGCCCAGGTAAACTCCAACAGCGACTGTATGAAAAGGTGAAACATTTTATTGACATTTAATTGTTTTTTGGCTTTTGGAAAGATAGCTGCAGAACCAGGAAAGAGAGGAAAGATTAAGGATGAGGCAGGTAAGTTCACAGAGAGTATTTTTTGGGACAAAGTGTTGAATGCTTTGGATAAGTCAAGGACAAGTGACAATACTGTTGCCTTCATTTCTATTTGAGGTAATAAAGTGTGTGAAATTAAGAGCTACATTTTAACCTTTTTGTTTTTATAGGGGCCATACTGTTTAGAATTTTTAGGAAAGTGCCATTGAAATGAGAGATTGCTTCATCCAGAGCCATAGTTCTTAATACATTCCTGTTGTAGTAGGACAGTGTTGAAATTAATTGGTTGTTGTCAAATTTGGTTAGGCTGCATATTTGGTTATAGATCACTTGTTTTCGGTGAGTTGTATTGCTCTGTTATGGCATAGACTGGAAACTGGTTGCTAATTTTGTTTGGCAAGCAACCATAAAATTTTACTTCTGTAGAACAGTTAGTTAGGATTCGATCTAGGATGGATTCCCTCTTAGCGTCTTTATTGAGACTGGTGGTGGAATTTATAAGCTGAGTGAATCTGTACAAGTTTATTGAATCTTTGGGGTTGTCCTTATTAAAGGGTTGCCAGTCAGTGTTAAGAACCCCCTAAGATGAATGTTTTGTGATGGATGTTATCAGACATGCAGTGGAGGATATTTTCAGCAGTGGTAATGTTATGACCTGGTGGGATATATAGGCCTGCGATACATGTTTTTTTCATGTGGTTAAGTTTGACGTGGACTAGTAGTAGTTTGACATTTATAGAATTTTGGGACATTTTTAGGAGGAGTGGGGTGAGTTCTAAAATGTTTTTTGTAAGCAATGGCTCCTGCCCTATGCATTTTGAAGCCATGGGGAATGATTTTGTGTCCGTTATGTTTTATTTTAAACAAGTCTCTGTTACCACTAGTATATCTGGGGAGTAAAAACATAGACATGCATGGAAGTCCTGAAGTGTTTTGAGATGTTTCTGAGATTCATATTAAACAAGAGTTAGTTTGCGTGAAGTGAAAATGGGGAAATTGAATTCTCAGTATCAGATGGTAGGGAGGTAGCTGCAGTGGAAAATTGATGCGTATGACCAGGGTTTGGGTGAATGTCTCCGGAAAGTTTGAGTGGAAGTGGTGCGACAGGAGGTGCAGAGCCACTTACATGTTAACCTTAGTTTTTACTGTACTTATGCGAGAAAAGGTCAGTATATGTTTAACGCATTGATTAAATTATCACTTAAGACATAGATAAACATACATCAATAGAAAACAAAGAAGATTAACATCAATAGAAAAGAAAACAAAGAAGATTAACATTTTTCCATTTAAATACAATATACATCACATGCACTTTTTTTGCTGTAATCAGTCCTTCATTTAAACAATTTGCTTAATTCCCGTCTTCTCTTAAACTCACTCCTCCTTTTCCTCCTGAACATCATTCTATATGTATTGTTCCCACAATTTCCATGTACTTCTGGGTAATTTGCTCCTTCCCTTTTTCTAAATATCCCTGTTCCACTTCTTTCATCTATTTTTAAAATATTTAGTACCTCAAGTACAGTTGGGTTAGACTTTGATTTCCATTTTCTAGTAATTGCTTTTTTTTGGCAGCTAACAGAATTAAATTTAATAAGACCTTATTGTAGCTAGTAACAATTCAGACCCTGTATCCCAGCTCAGAAGAATCATTTCCTTACTTAAAGCGATTTGCTTACCCATTCTGTAGGGAATGTTTAAACTCTGCCAGCTCATTACACTCCCAAAACATCTGTTCCCAGTTACCTCTTTGTTCTCTATCACAACTGCAATATTATTTGATATCCACCAGAGGAAAAATACTTTGAAGTCTGCTTGGAATATAAAAATATCTATGCAAACACTTCCAAGCAAAGATCCTAAACCTTCTGGCATTAGTTGCATACTTGGAAGCCATACATATATCTCTTCCCATTGTTTACTTGTAAATTGTTTTTACTGTATCCTCCCAATCTTTTCTAACCTTCTGTGATTGATTCCTATAGTTATGCAATATTTTATATGCTGTATTAATAATCCCTTTTTAACAGCTGCTTTTGTTCTAGATTCAAATAAAAACACTACCAGAGTGGGGGTCTTTTACTTAAAATTCCCTTATCCCTTTCCATTTGCCTGTACTCTGAGATCAAGCCCTTGTAGGAAAGGCAGTCTCTAGCCTGCAATCCAAATGCCTTCTTGGCCTCATCCCACTTTATTACCTTTCCTGCTTGAGTTATTTGCTCCCAGTATCTTGGTTCCTGTGCCAGGTTTCTCCAGTGAATTCCAGCCCCCTTGGATATTTTCTGTTCCCCTACTTGCAGTCATCCTTATTGGCAAAATCTCCTTTCTCCATTCTCTTACTGGCCTAGTTCTTAGCATACTTTCTGCTACCTTATGGATGAAATATTCTGTATTATTATTCTCCTTAAGGATTTGCATCCAAAATCCCACTCTCTCTATCTATTGAACTTCCCTTTCCTTCATCATTTTCACTTTCCACTTTGAATGATAACTTTCTGATTATGTTATGTGTATGAGCCTTAACTGTGTAGCCCTAAAATATCCCTTCAGATTAGGTAAACTTAAACCACCTTGTTCTATTGGAAGGATTACCTTATCCCACATCACTCTTTCCCTCCCAGATAAATTCCTTAACTTATTTATTAATTATTGTCCACAACTTATTAGCAGGTTGATAACAGTAAAATGTGCCTGACCTGTGTACAAGACTAAAGGGACTAAAAACATTTTTCACTGCTTTTATCTTACTATCCATATCCATAAATAAGAGTTTCCAGTTTCTCAATTTTTGTATTATCCCTTGTTTAGTCTCTTACCTCATAAACTTACCTGCCATAGCATAAGCTTTTTTAATCCATACTTCTAAATACTTTTTCTTATCTTATCCCCATAAATATTGGTATTGCTGAACCAATTTGTCTGTTTTTACATAATTCATGGCTATAGCCTTTGTTTTATTTCCATTATTTTTATACCCCAAAAAGACTTGAAACTATGTCAAAATGTTCCACAATGCTGATATGGCATTTTTCTGGATTTATCAGATACACAATAATATCATCTGCAGATAAAACCAACTTTTCTTGCTTACCATATAAATTATATCCTTGTTTTTCTGAGTCCCTTATTTTCTGTGCCAATGGATTTCAGAAACATTAACTGCCTGGTTCATCTGTTCAAACACAGCTTACCTGAGAGGACCCTCTGACTTTAATTCTTGCTTCCAATCTTTCATATATCTTTCTAAATTAACCTTATAACTGTGTCAGGGAATGCAAATGCTTCCTATGCCCTACTCATAAAATCCCACATTGCTCTGTCAAATGCTTTGTCTGCATCAAGACCCACTAACAAAATAGGTATTTTCTTACATTCTGCTTCCCTCTGGATCATCATTGTTCTATTAACGTTGTCAAATGTTTGCTCCTGTCCAGAAAACCCAACTGATTTATATCTGTCAATTTTGGCAACACCTTTGCCATTCATAGGTTGGTACTAGGCTATTGGCCATAGGGCCTGTACATGCCTAGCCATAACAATTCCCTGGCTACTTCTTCCCCACATTATTTACTTCCCTGGACCCCTGTCTAGCAGGGCGACTGACGTAATCCCCGGGGTGAATTTCCTTTCTCCCATCCAATCGTCAAGGTTCCTTTTGAAGAGGGCCAAAGAGGCGCTCTGCTTGACATTTATGGGCAATCTATTCCAGAGTCTGGGGACTCTCTGGGTCAGGAACCTATCCCTCCAGCATGTTTTGTTTATTGTGATGACAAGGTTTAGATCCCTGGAGCGTGTGGCTCTGAGGGATTGGGATTTTGTTAAGTGTAACATGTCAGACAGCTCTGGGTTTGACATGGCCATGTATGTTAATTAGAGATCGCTTCTGAGTAGACGATATGCGACAGAGTATAGCTGGAGTTTTTTAAGACTGTAAGCATCTCCGCCCTGCCAGCCCAGAAGTCTGTGTGGTGATGACCTTACAGACGAGAAGGAAATCTGATTGCGTCATCAGCAGGCTGGAGCCTCCAGCCCATTCTCACGGAGCCAAGCCGGAAACCAGCCGTTGGCGTGCGTGGGCTGAGGAGGAGAAGACTACAGGGGAGCACTTTGGAAACCAGCTGTTAGCTTGCGTGGGCGGGACTACAAAGGAGCTTGCTTTCAGGGGGGATTATTGCAGCAGTGTGTGGAACAGAAGAGGACTACAGAGGAACTTGTTTTCAGGGGGAACGACTGGATTAGCTGCAGTGTGGAACGGAAGACTGGAGTGCGCTTGTGTGTGTGTGTGTGTGTGTGTGTGTGTGTGTGTGTGTGTGTGTGTGTGTGTGTGTGTGTGTGTGTGTGTGTGTGTTTATACTGGTGGGTAGAGAATACTCAGGCTTGAACCCTGTACCTTAAGTGCAGGTGGCAAGGGCCTGAATTCCCTACCCACCACCATTTATAAAAGAATTGCAGATGTTTGCCTCATATTTGTTCTGTTCCTCATAAAATCTGTGGTTTCTGTTTGTTTGTTTTTCCTTGCAAAGTAGATTGGTGTGGAGTCTGCATGTCCTCCCATCCTATAAAGAACATGTGTCTGGAGTGTTTCTCCCTGTTCTGCTGAAAATTGGCTTTTGTTCCAAGTCAGACTTTCCTGATTAACAGATGTTAAATAAAAATAACAGGCATTTGAATTTCAGACTTCATATTCTTCAGAAAGTACATGGTAACACAAAATCTTTTATTCTAGCAATTTTTCTAAGTTTATAACATGGATATTTGAAATTTGTCCCTATTTTTGGGACTGTTTTCCCCCATTATTGGCTTTGTCCAGGTTTTTTGTGCTAAGGTTGAGAGCTATGGTGAGAATTGAATTCGTTGAATGTGTTTGGGGGCTGTATTCCCCCATTATTGGCTTTGTTCAGTTGTTTTGTGCTAAGAGGTTGACAGCTATGGTGAAAACTGAATTCACTAAATGGTAGCCATTTAAGTTTGTCTTAGTCTCTTTCACAAAACAGATGATTTGGCATAGTGGTATGTTGCTCTGACTGTTCTGTGCAGGGTCCTCTGAGTTCAAGACTTGGCAGTGAAATGTATGGTGATAACACAGCATTTTATTCTAGCAACTTTCCAACATTATACAAGCAACGTTTAAAATGTGTCCCTGCTTTTTGGGCTTTTGTACCCCCCCCCCATAAATGTTGGCTTTTTCCATATTTCTTGTGCTGCAAAGTTCAGAGATACAACTGAGTGTCGAGTAGATTTTACTAGGAGCGGAGAGCTGCAGAGGAGCAAACGTTTAGTGGTGCTTATGCTGAGTCTGCTTGCATTGTTAATAGCACAACAGGTAGTGTACTTGCTTTTGATGCAGAAGGCTGTGGGTTCTACTCCCACAGTAGGCAAATGCATTGCTAATACTGTATTGTGTTGTAAAGGGGGTGGATGCTGCAGTCCTTTTTGGCGAAGATACCTAGTAACTATGAACCTGTTATCAGTTTGCCATCCATTCCCTATTGCAATATTACTAGCTTATTTTTTAATGCAACAGGCACTTTATTTGTAGATGAAACAATGACATATAAAGTTGTTTGCTAGCAGCAACCTCTTCATTAGTTACAGATTTCTTTAATATGGAATTATTTAGATGACTTTTACTTCTTCAGAGTGTGGATATTTACTGATACTGGTGGACTGTAGAAGTTTGAGTAGACTTTTTTATGATGGAAATGTTCTGAATTGGACAGTTTGGTCATTAATGGTGCATGCATTTTGTTTCATTGTTTACTGGAAAAATGTTCAAAACAATACATTTAAAATGCCCTCTAACAACTGTACAGTATTGTACAAGGAATTTAATTTAATACAATCAGGAAGGTGCATCAAAGAGCATGTGTATGTTTCGTGTTCAAGGGGCCTATGATTTTGAAAACAGCCCAAAGTTAATCTTTACGTGCCACTGGCAAAATGTATTTTCTTTGAATTTGGGTTTTTATGCTGTTTCAGTGAATGTGAGTTTCAAGGGCAGAGAAGTTTTAATGCTAAGTCTATTTTCATTGTGAGACTGCATTGCTTTGTTTAGCAGATGTCTATTAAAGTTTCTGCTGTAAAATGCAAAATAAAACTTTCAAATGAAATCCAAATCATCGCAGAAGTAAAGCAGTATGCACATTACAGTGTTTATGGTAAATGGGGTGATATAACCAAGGAATGTGACATTGGAATGGCTGCAGTGGGAAGGCTCCATTTGACCATAATTTTGTGAGGGGGGGGGCAGCAAACTCAAAGACGGCCCCAGCTGAACTATACCTCTCAACTGTCCAGATTTTTCAGAATGAATAGATTTTTGTTTCTTATTTTTGGTTTGTTCCTCATAAAATTTGTGGTTTTCTGGCAAATCATTTAGGAATGAAGTCACTAAATGACAGACATTGAGTTTCAGACATAATAACCTTCAGAAAAACGCATGCTAAAGCAAGAGCTGTTTATTCTATTAACTGTCTTAAGTTTATACAAGAGCAATTTTTAGTACTGTTTGTATGTTCCTCGAATATATTTGGCCTTGTCCAGATTTCCTGCATTAAGAGGTTGAGATGTAAATGCAAATAAATCGCTTTATAGAATTAGGAATATCCGAACCTCTCAACTGTCCCCAATTTTGGCTCAAAATGTTGCTCTCCCCCTAATAATCCCTCTGCAAAATGGCGATTTTGGAAGAAAACGTGGAGGGTTTACAATTATAAATAGCTGTAATGATCAGTTCTAGATTACTTTTATTTAAGAAATGCATGTGCATGTAGATGCTCTTATTTTGTCAGCTGCTCAGGTTAGCAGTACTAATATTAAAAAGGTGTCCCTTCTTTGACAGGTTCCCATCTGTATTGTTTGGCAATTTTATAGTTTTGCATCAAAGTTTTGGTCTGTTTTTCATAAAATTGCGGTTTTCTGGCAGATTAGTGGCAAATCATTAAAGATTGAAGTTAGAAAATAATGGCAGACATTTGCGTTTCAGATTTCATACCCTTCAGAAAATTCATACTAATGCAAGACCTACTACTTTCTAAGTTTATAAGAGCAATATTTAAAAATTGTCCTTATTTTTTGGCCTGTGTCCCTCTTCTATGTATGGCTTTGTCCAGATTTCTTGCTGTGAAGTATGCGTGTCAGAGCCATCACTATCAGCCAGAGACATTTCAAATTGTGACATACTTGTTGCACCCCATTCCCCATTGTAGTGGCTCTGGATGTGTCCAAGCAAGGCAAGGAGCAGTTATGCAGTGTAAGTGTGCAGAACATTCCTCCATCCAAGGGAGACACAAGTACGACAGTGGCTTTTCATCTGTCCTTGATTTTGCAGAATGTTCTGGTTTTCTGCCATATTTTTATACTGTTGATTTATGATTCTTATTATTCAGAAAATGCATGATGTCACAGTGCCCAGTTGCTCTATGTTTAAGTAGAAATGCTTTAATGACCATCAGGTAAGCTTGTAAGATGCAAGCAGGTTTTAATAAGCATACTGTTAAAGAATTACCAACACTAAAAGCCTTTTCATTGTTGCCATGCAGAGAATATTTACATAACTAAATAACATATAAGCCTTAGGTATTGAAATGCACATGACAGTATTTGTAATAAAGGACAGGATTACAGTATTTTCAGAAGCTCATTACATTTGTTAGAGACTTGCAGTCATCTTTGCAGGCTTTATCCGTAAACTAAACAGAATGCCAATCTATCATGTGTGGTCCATGACTTGTGCAGTAATCCTTTAAGCAGTTTATCTTGAGCTTGTTTCTTGTTTGCTGTTCATTTTTTACTTTGACCATGTTTTCCCCATGAAACAAGTAGATAGTTGTTGTCAGGCAGCAGGTCTGTTTTGGATAAGAAACAGTTTTACAAGTGGGGGTATCACACAGAGATTGCTACTTTCAGCATGTTACTTGGCAATTTTATAAAGCTGAATATAAATTATAATTAGAACTGCAGTGCAAGAAGTGGTTTGAGTTGAGTGCTGCTTGTTTTTTTATATATACTTGATTCTGACTGGCATTCCAGTAATGTATTTAAAAAGTAATTTATTTTTTTCATGCCTCACAGCCTTTGTGTTTCCATCTAGATTTTAAGTAAGTTGTCATGTAGCCAATGCATTGAAATATTTTTTTCTTCTACACTTCATTTTGTCTTGCTTGGACTTTCATAATGATGGTTTGGCACGCAGGGCAGCATATTTAATTAAAGTTCCAGCTGTTGTGGCTTTGAGCATAGCCACACCCCTTTCCATTGGCCCCACCCATTCAGCTGTCTCCTGCAGCCCCCCTTTAATTTGAAGTCACCAGGCGCCACTGCCCCCTCCCCCACTGGTGATACAAGGGACACAGCCCTCTGAAAAAGTATTCAACCATTGTGTTGTTTTACATCCTATTTTAGCACTAAGCTGTGTATGGTAAATTAGGTGTTGGTAAGCCCCAACAACAGTAATATGAAGCAGATACTTTTTTCTGGTTAGATTGTACAGTTGTATCATACTTTGATGCTGGCTGGTTAATCTTACACTTGCACTGGTTTAGTTCACATGTTTTCTGTATTTAGGGCATTCCACAGATTCAGGTACACCACATGTGGTGTCATTAGACCACATCCATTTCACGGTTGCCATCAAGTTTGTTAAACTATTCATCTCCCATGCAAAAAAAAAAAAAATATATATATATATATATATATATATATATATATATATATATATATATATTTTTTTTTAGCATGGCTTTCCTACTATGGGTATGTAATGGATTTGGCCATATACATCAATGGATGTAATTTATTTTAACCCATTTTTTGCTGACCAGTCTAGCGCTACTAGGCTAATGGCCTCTGTTTAGGGAAACTCTACATAGTATTCATACTGTTAGTGGAAGTGTGACCAGGGTACTGGGGACCTTCCCTACTATTTTTGATAAATACAGTGGAATCTTTTAATTCCACCTGAGCTAGCAACATCTTGGCCGGATGGGACCTTGGCTTAACATATCAGAGGGATGGCACATTCAGGAGTGTAGCCACGCCACTTATGGTGTACTGTAATGTTCTTAATAGAAAAATGAATCTGAGCATCTGGATTGGGAATAGAACCCACAGCCATCTGATCTTCCAGCATCAAGGCATGTGTGCTACACATTGAACCAGTCACACCAAATATAACTTCAGAGACCTTCTTTAGTAGGCAACTCCTAGGAGTTTCCCTTCTGATACCCTTGTGTCTGCAGAACTCACAACTGTCTCTAGTTTCCCTCTCAAGCTTATGCAAACCTCTAGAGAGTTCATGCTCTAGTGTTATGCCCAAGGCTAGGCAGCACATCCAGCCTAGGCACTCTCCATTTCTTTTCTACCACTTGCATAGTTTTATTATTGAGCTTACTATTCATCTTGCAAAAGTTACTGTTTGATTCCTAAAATACTAAAACCTTTAAGTTTTCCTTTACTCAACTGACCACTTTGTGTGAACCTGTGTTGGTGCCGAACCAAAGAGAGTAAGGCAACGGGATTAGGGATCAGACACTGGTCATAAGCTTTTTCTGCAGAGTCCTCCAAGGAGGTGGCCTTACTTTCCTTGTGAATCATGTCCTTCTTCTGTCTGTCATGGAGTGAAGCGCACACTCCTCTTTGAATATTGATAAAGGGATCATAGCAGGTGCATCCTAGGGAATTAGCACAGACTAAATCTACATTCAGACTTCCTGAGTCTAAATAGATCCACCCTGCTGTAATAGAGTAGTCTTTAAGAGTACCCCAGGAAAAGCTCAGTGGTTGTATGTCGAATCAAGTAGTCTTTGTACCAGGCATCCTCCTGGAATATGCAGCACTCATTAGCAAGGATTAAAGATACTGCCCTTCTGCACTACTTGTACCTATGGGAACTGCCCAGATGTATGTGCATGCACTGTTAGATCTTTTGGATGTGTGGTAAGATTTGTCCTCTCAGGATGGTTGCCCATAATCTTAAGAAAACAGTCAAACACCAGACCAAGCCTGCCATAACCCGCAGATAGGGTTACCAATTGTTCTTCTTTGCACAGGGCAATCCCTGTTTGGGCACTTGTGTCCTGCAAAAAAAGCCCTGAAAAATGGCACAAATGTCCTGAGATTTTATGAGGAAAAAAAGTCATAAGCATCCTTTAATAGTTGCATAAAGCAGTTAATTTGTATATGAAACACCTAAAGATTATATGGAACATAAGCAACTCAGATGATGCAACAGTAGTATTTTATTTTGATTTTAAAAAAAAGTGACGTCAAGTCCTTTGCTTTGTTTGTGAGTCAGGTTTTCCCTGCGAAATCTCATGTTAACACCAAAAATGTACCACTTGGGACATCTGAAAAGGTAGCAACCCTGCCAGCAGATGCTTCCCGCAGTGCTGGTGCCTCATTGTTCAGCATCCAGAGCATACGTGTTATACATTCTTTACCTTATGCATGGGGTGTATAAAGCAACTCAGACCACCTTTTTTGGAGTTACAGAGTTGGGAGATGTTTCCTTTTCAGTTCCCTGGAAAGGGACTATGAGTGTTCTGTGTTATTTATCTCTAAGACAGATAAGGACAGAACGTTTTCATCTAAGCAGCTTCCTCCCATGACCTACAAAGGGACACTAAAGCATCATGAAGTCCACTGTGTATTGATTAGTAGCTCCTTTGTCTTCTCCTAAAAATTCTTGATTCAGTATCTGGACAAGAGGAATGAGGAACCCTGAGTCACCCCTTCTGTAGATCCTGTTCTGATGGATGCTAGGTAGCCAGCTTTAAGCCATTTGGATTCATATCCCATCTGCTCCCAAGAAATAATGTGCTGTCTGTAACCACAGGTGGTGTGGAGTGAGAACTTACAAAATGCCCCAGGGCAGACACTTCTATTTGTTTGGTCCAGCATGGGACCCAGAACCTAGAATACCAGTCCCTATTATAAGGAGTTTGAATTTCAAACAGGGTGAGCAAGAAGCGACTTTGATCACTTAATTATTTATTTCATTTTCTCTAATTCCACTCTTGAATGGATCAGACTCTAGAGAAGCTGGTGGAAAACCTCTGAATCTAGAATCAGTGTGGCTCTGAAAAAGACACTTACTATAGCTTTTACAGTGGGTTTGCATGTGCCAACACTTTGGCAAGAGGCTCCAGAATGTGCTTGGATCAGATGATTTGGCTTAAGTTCTCCTTCAAGGATGAGCTTAGACAAGTCATTTTACATTTCTACGTTTGTGTTTTTGGACATACCTCATAGAGTTCAGTATCCACAAGAGGAATGAAGCACTAACCACCATGGATGATTTCTATGATGTTCCCTTTTCCCCCAACCTCAACTTCCCCTTATAGGTCACTCCTACTCTGTATAAAGAAAAAAGAAAGAAAACAGTTAAGCACGCTGCACATCAGGTGAGGTAGATCCGTTGTGCCAGGCAGTTTGCCCCTCCTCTTTGTACTGGCTGTGTCAATAAATAAGATAATCCTGATGCAGCAGTCACCATCCTGTGTGTCCAACAGAACTACCCTTGGATGGCTAGTTGTCTGAGTGTTCCCAGCTTTGTTGACCATCACCATGGACCATTGGGTTTTAGATATGGTTGCTGTTAGCTACATCTCAGAATCATTGGGCCCTTCCTCATTAAGAATTTTACTAAGAAACTAAGTGGTCTGTGCACAGTTCGGGTAATTAACCTAACTCTGCTTAGCAAAGTTATTGTGTAACCCCCCCCATCAGATCAAGCCAGATGGTGCAACTCTGCCCGTTTCCTTGTTCTCAAGAGGGAGAGAAGATTTTTTGTCCTGTCTTGGACATTGGCAACATAAAGTCACATCACCTGTTCTAATAGTAGGCAGGGGGTGCTTGGATCATTTTGCTGAATATAATGGAGGTCTTTTGGTGCATCATTGTCTGGTGTCATTATAGGAGGTTCCTTCATCTCTGTGTGAAATTTACTTTCATTACTGTGGTTGCTGTTTGAACTTTTCTTTCTGCATAGAGCATTTCCAGGATTTTAGCCGTTGTGATGGAGACTTTGCAAAAAGAATGAAATGTGTTCCCTTCCTGGGCAACTCAAAAGACTCCCTGATAGTGTCCTTAAATTAGATGCTGCCTGACTTTTCAATGCTGTTTGTTTTTGTCAGGTATTGTTTTATTAACATAGCACCCAGGGCATTGTCATTGTTCTGGTTAGTGACACAATGAGGCTGTGTTATGAATTTGTTTTGCCTGATTATACTGTGGTTTACAACCTAGTTTCAAGCTTGTTCACAGCCTGCTATCTGGACCTTGGTCCAACTAGATTGTTTGTATCTTGCCTAGAGGTGTATGGGTCAAGATCTGTACATGATCATTGCGTTCTCTCTGGCGTTGGATATTTTTCCATCTTCCCAAAAGAAGGATTAGTTAGACTGATTCTTAAGCCTTATGGCCTTGACAGTTACCACCCTATCATCAAACTTCCTTTCCTAAGTGTGGTTTTGGACAAGGTGACGTGTAAAATTTGGTTAATTACAGATGGAACATAGACAATATTACCCTTTTGAGCATGGCTTTTGGACCCCTCACACTATGGAGATAGCCCTTGCCATGGATCCCCGGCAACCTACTCATGACTTGGGATTAGAAGTCATTTTTCATATCATTGCAGATTTAATCATGGTTGACTATAGCATCTTACTAGAATGCTTGCCTAGATACTGTGGTAGAGTGGTTTTGATGTGTTTACTTCGTACCTTTCAGGCCTTTAAGAGAGGGTTGCCCCTGGCATTAACTCTTACTTCACTTTTCACTGTGCTCCATGGTATTTTTTATAGGGTCCATTCTGGTCTCCTTTCTTTTCTGCAGATACCTGCTGCACGTGGTACTCTAGCTTGTGGTACCAGTACTGTACTGATGTGACACACAGCTCTACCACTCCTTCCATCATGATTCCAAGATAGCTGTAATTCTCATGCTTATTGTGTCCCAGCATTGGATGGTTGCTAATTAGCTGAAGCACAGTACAGTAAGGACTTTTGCTATATCATTTCATGCAACACTCAGGGACTTGAACTTTTGGCCTCTGAACCATAATATTACCACCGAGATGTAGAATTTGACTTTGTATCTGAGGTGCACAATCTTTAGAATAGATGTTATATCTGAGGTGCACAATCTCTGGGTTGAGGACTGGGTTTCAGCTGTTACAAAGGTCACCTTGTCATTATCTAATGAATATTTCCCAGAGCAAGCATCTTTTGCTGTCAAGGACCTAGCCATGATACCTGTCTTCATTTCCTTGCTCTTGAATTAGTGCACCTCTTTATGCCTAGGGTTTCTTGAATACAAACTTAGCTGCCTCCAGCAAGTGTATTTTATTTATTTATTTAACATTTGTTTAACAGGAAAGTCTGACTTGGAACGAGACAATTTTCAGTGGAGGCCCAGGAAGAAACACTCCAGACATGTCTTTGTAACATGGGAAGAAACTGGAGCACCTGTAGGAAACCCACACAAATGGAAGGAGGACATGCAGACTCTGCACAGAAGGCACCCCAGGTGAGAATCGAACCGGAGAACCTCTTGCTGTAAGGCGACAATGCAAACTGCTGCACCACCGTGCCGTCCTGTAGTGTAAATTTCTTTTACCTGACTATTGACTGATACCTGTCATTACCACATTATTCCAGATGTTCTTCTTGTTTCACTGTCATTCCAGATGTTCTTCTTGTTTCACTGTTGCAGTCATCACCTGTGGGTTATCCCTGCTGTGGTAGCCCTCGACCAGCCCGAATACCAGAGTCAATGCTTTTGTGCGCCGGCTGCTGTTGCTTGTAGTCTGACGTCAGGTCGTCAATACTATAAAGCAAGACAGCCGACGTCATTACATCAGTCTTTCTTGCCGTGGAGCCCATAGCAGAAGCAGTTTGCACGAGTGCCGGTCGGACTTTACCAGAAGTCAAATTTCAGCAGAAAATATCTAAAGCTAAGTACCCCATTGGAGACCCTTTTTTCTTGCTCTAACTGATGTCTGAAAAAGTTAACAATTGTCTCACCTGTGGAAAGCAGATCCCACACCGAAACTTTCATTCTTACTGCATTACTTGTTTAGGCCCAGACCACGGCGTCCCTCGTTGCCGGGTCTGTAACCTCTTTAATGCAAGAACCATTTGCCGTAGAGCTCTTTTTGTAGACAATTATTTTCGTATTCCGTCTTCGAATTCCGTGATGGTGTCCGTCAGCCAACAATCCACCGACATTCTGAAAAAACGTAAAGATAGAGACAGGCCACACAAGGCTAATACTTACGACGACACTACCGCTAAGTAAGTCATCAGTTCTCCAGAATTCAGTGAGGTGCTTTCACAGCCCCTGATGACCGACTCACTTTCTACGCAGGCCTCTGCCAAGACCCTTTCAGAGTCCGGTATGCCGCAGAAATCCACTTTGTCTACCAAGCCTTTAGCTGTCTCTGCCTCAGTTGGGTCCAGAGCCGCGACTCAGGCACTGGCTTCCGAGGAGGCCATTCGCACTACCAATTCTAGACAAAAACTGACGTCTTCTCTTCCAACTACCGTTTCTCAGAGACCGAAGGATTCTCTCAGGCCTCAAAGCCGGGCCACTCTTGGGAAATCTGTTTCTAGCCACCATCTTGCTATTGCACCTCCACCCCAAGCTCAAATGCTTAAAATGGCAGAGGATCTCATCTCCCTTATCCAAGTTACTCAAGCCGCCACCCCAAAAAGGAAAAGGCTTCCTTCTCCAGAAATTATGACAGACCAAGAGTCTGAGGAATCTGATTATTCTGCCTATGAAGAGGAACAACAGCCCTTATCTGTTTATGAAGAATTAGATGCAGAGGAATCCATCCCCTCTGCCTCCCCTCCAGCGGAACTCCCGTTCGGGGAAACCCTTCACTCCCTCAGGGAACATTTTCAGTAGGAATTTCAGGACTACCCACAGTCAATGAAATGACTTAGAAAGTTTCTGGACCTGCCCCAGCACAGGCCCTTGGCCATCCCACCTATTCTAGAAGTGGTGGATGATGTTTTCCTTGAATCCAGTTTAGCCCCTGATGCCCTGCCTTCTGCTCCAGCTAAACCTGACTGGTACTACAGAGTACCGTATTCTCACAAATACCTGTACAGGAACCCTGCTGCAGACCCTGAGGTCATTACACAGGGACCCAATAGAGCTAAGACTAGTTCTACTAAGAATCCTCTTTCTTCTGACAAAATCTCCAGAGCTCTGGACAGATGGGGTAAGAAAGTATACACCTCTGCAACCTTAGCTATCAGAGCTCTCAATTGTCAGTTCCATATGTTAAAACATCAACAACACACTTTGGAACAATTAAAACAGAAGATTGCTACCTCTCCTGATGGTGCCAACTCTAAAGAGCTGGCAGAATTATTACACTCTGCTAGTCAAGTGGCCAAGCACTCTTTACAATGTGGTTATGACGCCCTAGAAGCCTATGAAGGAACAAACTCTCCTTGATTATCTCAAGTCTAAACGTATTGCTGCACCCCTAGATAGGGAATGCCTGTTTAGGGAAAAACAGAAGAGGTGCTTAAAAAGATGGAAGGCAAAGCAAAATCTATACAAAAGTTCAACTCCCCAGATTCAGCAGGAACTTCCCATCTAAGCAATGGGCCTTCACTGCACCCAGCAGACAGGGCCAAAGCAAGCCCCACAGGGACAGGACATCCAGACCCCTACCCCAGGGCCAGCAAAGAAGCAAACAATGGACCACTTCCACCACTAAGGCAGGGAGTTCTAAGCCAAGCTTCTATGGTAAGCACTCGCAATGACTCTCCCTCCCCCCTCCTTTCACTCATCTAAAACTAGGAGGAAGGCTCACCCTCTTCAAGGACAATTGGGTCTCTATAACCAAGGACCGATGGGTATTAAAAATCATTTCTCAGGGATACAGATTCTCCTTCAGCGAACTCCCAATTCCAAGAGGGTACCCAGACCTCCCCCAAACCAGTGGGCAGAGGCATTAAAACAGGTAAAAACACTAATATCCCAGGGGGCAGTAGAACCTGTCCCTCTGGATCAAACAGGAAAAGGTTTTTACTCAAGGACTATTCCTTGTATCCAGAAAAGAGGGCACTTGGCGCCCCATCCTGGAGCTATCTAAACTGAACACCTCCTTGGTGGTTCCCAGATTCAGAATGCTAACCTTGCAGCAGCTCCTGCCTGTGCTCACACTAAATGCCTGGCTGGTGACACTAGACCTAAAAGATGCCTACCTCCATATCCCCATCAGGGAATCATGCAGAAAATTCCTGCACTTCAGAGCAGGCAATCAGCACTTTCAGTTCTCTGCACTGCCCTTTGGCTTATCTACTGTTCCCAGAGTATTCACCAAATTCTTGGCCTCGGCCATAGCATTTTGCAGACAGAGAAATATACAGATTTACCCTTACCTGATCGACTGCCTCATTCAGGCGAACAGCAAAGAAAAGTTGCTCCAGGGTCTTCTCTTTGTCAAAAAATCAGTGAAAAAAAATCAAAGCAAAATCCCACCAGGAAAATTGTTTTCCTGGGAGCTGTGCTAGACACAGTAACCCTTATGGCCTACTTATCCCCAGAAAAGCAGAGCTTCCTGCCTCTATACTTCACCCAGCTGGCTTCCAGAAGTCACCTCACTGTGAGGAAGCTGCTACAAGCCCTGGGATACATGGCATCTTGCATCCTTCTCATCCCTGTAGCCAGGCTTCACATGAGAAAGCTTCACTGGTACTTAAAGAACCTTTGGTGTCAGCACTCTCCATCTGATACCTTGCATAAGGGACAAATTTTTCTGGTAGGCAGAGGCCTGTGCCATAAACACTAGCTTTCCCTTTGCCCTTCCAGCCAGACCATCACCACCGATACCTAAGACATAGCTTGGGGCACTCACCCAGGAGGCAGGTGTACCCAAAGCCTTTGAAATGCCCAGCAGCTTCACTAGCACATCAACCAGAAAGAAATGATGGCAGTGCAAAACTCTCTTACTTACTTCCAATCCCATCTCAGAGCAGGGGCCCTCCTTATAAAAATAGACAACACCACAGTAATGTGGTACATCAACAAGCAGGGGGGCACCCAATAGTACCCCCTGTGCAGGTTAACCATGAGTCTGTGGCTCACAGCCACCTCCATGGGGCTACACCTGATTGCCCAATACTTACCAGGGATCAACAACACACTGCAGACTACCTAAGCAGAAGCTTACTGGTCCCCCACAAATGGCAGCTCCAGAGAGAAGTCTTTCTGTAAATCACCCAAGAGTGGGGGACCTCAGAGGTGGACCTCTTTGCCTCGCACCTCAACCACCAGCTGCACAAGTTTTGTACCAGGGAGTATCACCTCCTAGCATGGAAGGTGGATGCCTTGACCTTCCCCTGGAGCTCCCTGTTTGTGTACGCATACCCTCCTCTACCACCTGTTCCCAAGGTTCTGATCAGAATAAGAGAGGAGAGACCAAAGGCCATCCTCGTTGCTCCAGATTGGCCCAGACAACATTGGTAACCTTTACTACACAGTCTGACCTCGCAGCTCCCGAAGCTGCTTCCCATAAGGTCAGACCTCTAGACCCAGGAGAGAGGGAAGGTACTGCACCCAGGCCTACGGACTCTCAAACTTTTAGCATGGCTCATACACTAAAAACTAACAAGAAGTCACTGTTAAGCAAACAGTTCCTGGACATTATCACAGAGGCCAGAAGGCCCAGCACAAGAAAATCGTATGCAGGAAAATGGAAAAGATTCTGCTCCTGGAAACAATTTGTAGGGGTCACTTCCTCCCAACCTTCCATCCCTCTCATCCTGGATTACTTAGCAGAGTTACTCAATAGTGGGCTCTCCTTCTCCTCTATTAAAATCCATGCCTCAGCCATCTCTGCTCATTATGATTCAGACCCACCCCTCTTATCTCATCCTTTGATTAAGCAATTCCTCACAGTGGCTTCTAATATCAGGCTTCCCAGAAGACCTCCTACTCCACCCTGGGACCTAACCTTACCTCCTTTCGAACCTGCTGCTTCAACAGAATTGAAATACCTCTCCTGGAAGACTACCTTCCTACTAGCTATCACCTCAGTCAGAAGGGTCTCAGAACTTCAAGGTGTCATGGCTGTCGAGCCTTTCATAATTTTCCATGCAGGACTAATCCCTACTTTATGCCCAAGGTGGTATTTGATGTGACCCTTAACCAGGCCATACACCTTCCCACCTTCTTTCCCAACCCTCAAAACAAGGGGGAAAGAATTCTACACTCACTGGACATACACAGACAATTCAGATACTATCTGGACTGCACTAAGCCATTTAGAAAACTGACCAGCTTCTTGTAAGCTTTGCTCCAGGGGCAGAGGGGAAGCCCATCTCCAAACAAACCATTTCCAAATGGATTTCACGCTGTATCCATTTTTGCTACAGACTACATGGGAAACCCATCCCTAATTTGATCCGTACCCACTCCACTAGTGCAACCTCCACTTCCACTGCCTTCCTCAAAGGAGTATCTAGCAGGGACATATTGGAAGCGACCACCTGGACTTCTGTCCATACCTTTACAAAGCATTACCACCTACCTCTCTTTTCTAAGTCTAGGGCAGGGTTTGCCTCTGCATTCCTGCAGGGCCTCCTGACCCATACCTAGGACTCTGTCTTATCCTTCCACCCTTTACCTCAGCTTTGGGAATCCTCCCACAGGTGATAACTGCAACAGTGAAACACGAAGAACATAGTACAGTTGTGTACACTTACCATAAATGTAGATGTTCGAGTGTATTCACTGTTGCAGTCTTGGTTTTCCTCCCTCCATCCCCCATTTCACATCTTCCCCTAGGGGACACAGGCTTCCCACGGTGGCTCTTAGCCACCAGGACCACTACTCTCTTTTCCCTTGTGCTTCTGACGAGTTAGGGCAAGAAAAACTGATGTAATGATGTTGGCTGCCTTGCTTTATAGTACTGACGACCTGACATCAGACTACAAGTGACAGCAGCCGGCGCACAAAAACATTGACTCTGCTGTAAGGCGACAATGCAAACTGCTGGACCACTGTGCCATCCTGTAGTGTAAATTTATTTTACCTGATTATTGACTGATACCTGTCATTACTGCATTATTCCAGTTCTTTGGATCCTTCTCTGGCTGCTGATACAGCCTTGCATCACATTTACAGTTCTATTCCTGGTTTATTTAACCCTAAGTGACAAGGGGGTGCCCCCATTCGAAAGAGCTGCTTGCTTTTTATTTTCCTGACCATGTTCTCTCCTTTGTGTTCCAAGTGCTAGTGGTTGTTCTGGAGCTGCAGTATGATTCCTCTGGGACTCGCTCTTTTGCCATCTGTGGTCCTAATCTTTGGATCTAATACCAGAGTGGCTGTCAGATGTCCCATTACGCAGTTGCTTTAGATGACCCCTTAAGGCACATTTGCTATTCATTCAATTTTTAATTACATGTACTCCCCATTTAGTGATAAACCATCTTAAAATTTGAACTTTGTTGCAGGCTGCCAGAATCTCCATAAAGTTGGAAAAAGTCATTTCTGATCCCAGATCAAATAATAGCTTTTAGTGGGATAGAATTGGAGGCACTTCAGTGATAGTAATTTTTGCTTTTGGTTAAGGCCGTGGGAATTATAGCTCTGTGAACCTCCATAAGGACACAGTACAGGATCCAAGTTCAAACCATCATGTATTTTCAAGGCTTTATGGCAGCCATTATGTTCACTGTTCCTTTCCATTTGTTACGGAAGCAGATATCACAGTGACATTTGAGTTGCCAGGATGCCACTCTGCCCTATTCATTATACGTCAGTCCTTTGTTAATGGACTCTAGAGTGAACTCTCTCTACCTGTATAAAAGTGAGTCTTCTTTTCTACAGCAGAACCTTTGCAGGCCTTAATGATGCATACTTTGACAGTGGGCTATGGAACTCACCTAATTTCCTTTGTTATTTATGGCAAGGAATGGGGGGCTTTACATAAACCAGCTGGAGCTTCAGGCAGTTTTTTAACCCTAAAGGCCCCAGCAGGAGAGTGGAGACCAAAGCCCCTCTCATTTAAGCCAGATATGTTGTATTGTATGAGCAAACAGAGCAACACTTGCACCTGCCCTGTGTGCATAGATGCTTTGCAGATCTAGCTGTGGGACATACATTTGAGTTTGTTACACTCTTGGAGAGTGGTATGAATGGGTCTATATTAGTTCACAGAAATGTCTTTTCAGCGAACACGTATTTATCAACCCTTATTCAGCGAAAATCACTTCCTTGATTCGCTGAATATTCTAAGGGTAGATGTAGTTGGCCAACTGTACAACTTTGCTTTTTTTCTCCACTGTAGTGCGATCTCAAAGTTGGTATATATAGTTGGCGGGAGTGGGGGGAGAAGCCCCCCACTTGGGTGGTTTTGATTTAGCAAGATTTGGGTCCGTTGGGCTGTGGGGCAAGTATTTCTTTGGCCTTGAATTATTCAGCAAATCATGGAAGTGATTTTCGCTGAAAAAGGGTCGACGAATATGTGTTCGCTGAAATTGCATTTCGGCGAACTAATATAGACCCGTATGCACGGGTGGACTCCCTCAGCTGTAGCTCTAGCCCTTTTCTGGATTTGATGATAAGAGAATCCTGCATGGTCACTGTCCTATGAGAGTGAACACCACTGAGATCACATAGTAGAACACGCCCTCCTTCCTATCCTGCTCATTTCAGCAGGACAAGGAGGAGTTTATAATAAATGTGTTTTTTTCCTCTCGTGCTAGGGAAGACTGTTGTCTGTTTCTTTCCATTGTTCACTTTGATTCTATACCTGATGATACATTTTAGAGAAAAAACACAAAATTCATCCTGTGAGATCCTTAGTAGTTTCTAAATTCCTGGCAGGACATTTTCCCATTACATGCCAAATCTCCTGCAGGAGGAGTCAACAAAAAATTCTTTCTCAGGGCCTCGCTTGTCATACAGATATTCTTTTCTCTCTGAACCTCCCATTGGTATCTTCAGAAATGGCTGTCATTTCTAAGAAGCTTTCTAATCATCAAGACATATGTTGAAAAGTAAAACAGGCTCTTTGTCTGAGTAAAGAGGAATTCTGTAGTAACTCAGTTGGCATATATATTTGTCAGAAGCTAGCACCAGTGGTGCAAAGGAATAAAGTCCTGAGTACAGCCTAGGAGACCAGAGGTTGAATACCAGCTCAGGCACTTGATAGTACTGGCATGGGAGTATGGGAGTGTCCATTCTGGGGAAAGCCCAGAGCAGACCAGAATGTATATAACCACAGTCCTTTGGAGGAAGGCAGCATTGCAGTGGGCATCCTGATTGCAGTAAGGCTTATGGCTCACCAAGCCTCATAAGCAAATGCACAAGAGTTTGCACTTGTAGGGGGAGGGCATTTTGAGTCCCTGCAGTGATGCAAGAGGCCTATCCCTCTACCTAGTGATGAGTTATTGACTTACACAGAAGCTTGTATTGCCAATATGTCAATGAGAGCACAAACGCCCCAATGTCTGCTTGAATGATGACTCCTGTGGGCAGCTTTTGCCCCAGTGCATCTGGGGATTCTCCACAACTAGGAAACAATTGGGTTTTGTTTCACTAGGGGAGGCTTGATAGTTAACAAGAAGTGGAGGTAAAAGCACCTGGAAAAATTCGCTGGTCAGCCTGACCTTTTGGGTCTTTGTTATCCACGGTAAGGATATATATATATATATATATATATATATATATATATATATATATATATATATATATATATATATATATATATTAAAATTCATGCACTTGCTTCAGGAACAAACCTTTCTTTTCCTGGGCCGTTAGTGTCATGCCTGCCCCCTGTGTGAACTAGCTAATTTAATGCCTGCAAAGTCTGTCTCTTAGAGGTGCTTTTCCTGATGGCCATCTCCTCTACTTTAAAAGGCGTTAACTTCAGCCCCTTATCTGTAGGGAATTCTGATTGGTCTTTCATAAAAACTGGATCTGTGTTAGGACTAAGGCATGTTTTGCTATGAAAAGGTTTAGAACTATTCATAAACCAGTCCATTATTCTCCATGTTTTATTTACAGGGGTAGAAACCGGGATAAGGAAAGCCCTTCATGCAATAGACATACGTCATCAGCTCAAATTTTTGAAAGTGTACAAGTTCAGGAAGACATGCCAGTCATTTGTCATCTTTGCTTTGATTTGGGGAGGGGGCTTGCAGTAGTTCAGCAAAACCTTTTTGTGTGGGTTGCTAATGACATTGTCTTGTGGTATCAAACCACTCACTGGAAATGCTTTAGTCAAAGGCTACTCTACCAGGGTTGTGGCTTTTTCTCAGTTCTTGTTCCAAAAATATCTTCATTGCAGACAGCTGCCATAATCACTGTCTTCATTGCAGACATCTGTGCCACAGTCACTATTTTCATTGCACATATCTTTGCCACAGTCACTGTCTTCATTGCACACATCTGTGTCACAGTTACTGTCTTCATTGCACACATCTGTGCCACAGTCACTGTCTTCATTACAGATGTGTACCATAGTCACTGTCTTCATTGCACACATCTGTGCCACAGTCACTGTCTTCATTTCACACAACTGTGCCACAGTCACTGTCTTTATTGCAGACACCTGTGCCACAGTCATGTCTTCACTGCAGACGTGTGCCACAGTCATGTCTTCACTGCAGACGTGTGCCACAGTCATGTCTTCACTGCAGATGTGTGCCACAGTCATGTCTTCATTGCAGACGTGTGCCACAATTGTGTCTTCATTGCAGATGTGTGCCACAGTCGTGTCTTCATTGCAGACGTGTGCCACAGTCGTGTCTTCATTGCAGACATGTGTGCCTCAGTCATGTCTTCATTGCAGACGTGTCCCACAGTCATGTCTTCATTGCACATATCTGCTACAGCCACACAATCAAGTTTCATACCTTCACCTAGTATTATTGCTTGGATCATGATCCCACAAATCAAGCCTCTCTTGCCATGTTGGTGCTTCAGGATTCAGCTTTCTCAGCCTTTGGTTTTTGGAATACTTTGGGCTTCAGCCAACCTGGGATGTTGAATCTTCCCTGATGTTATGTGATCCTATCTCGCCTACATTCTGACTGATGGGTTCGGAGCCGATCCCTCGGCTCCGACTGGCACGCTTATGCCAAAGAGCGAAGTCTCTTATTGGCTGAGCTTATTATATCCCAGGATGCACCACTACCAGTCCCCCAGATCTCGTGTGCCGCTAACTAGCGAAGACGTGGTCTCGAGCTGGCTGAGCTGAGTAGTATTTAACTTACTTTTTTCTGTCAGAAATTTGCTGTTCTTATCATAAAAAGCTGTTTTAACGGCTACTCTGTGCTTTTGTGTGTGATTGGAGTTTTTTAGTGAAAAACTTGTAGTGTGATTGGGCGTTGGTTCTGATTTCAGGCCTCCTTCATCTGTAGGGCCTTCCGGTCAGTCAACCCTCTCAAACCCTTGGGGTTTTAAGATCCCCTTGAGTTAATTGTTGTTAGCCGGATTGTTACCTAATCGGCAGTTGTAAACTGATTTTTGTAGTGTCAGTTAAGACATTATAGTGTTGTTTTTGCTGTCAGAGATTTTACTGCATTATTGTTATAATGTCTCAGAATCCTAGGCCTTCGGGTTTTAAAAATGCACCAAATGTAATTTTAAAATGTCAATCACAGATGACCACTCTCTCTGTGTTTATTGTTTGGGTGCAAAACATTTACAAGAGTCATGCAGTGTGTGTCACGCTTTTTCCTCGAGGGTCCTCCAGGAGAGGAAAAATAAACTCATTCTTAAAGGCTTAATAAAACCCTCCTTTGAAGAAGCTTTAGCATCCTCTCCTTCTCCCGCTAAAGAAAGGGCGTTCCGACCAGTCCGTCGGATCCGACCGCCAAAGACATAGGCAGGCTTCTCCTTCGGCTCCAAGGACTTGGAGCCGAGGGCGAACAGTCTGCCTCGATGCCACCAGTCTCGACTCCTCTGGCTTCGGAGCCGATGGCTGGGGCATCGAGGCGGGTCACCTTCGGCTCCACTGGTCTCTGAGCCGACAAAGGTTGCCCGCTCAGACACTTCCTCCTCGGCGCCGAAGTCCTCCTCGGCACCAATGGAAACTAGTGTGGGTATTCCTTCGGCGCCGATAGTCATCGAGTCGCCTCGGAGCCGGTCCCCTAGCCCTTTGGGGCCGTTGGAGAGGCCATCTCGAACCCGTTCAGTATCCTCTAGGTCATCGAGGATGTCGGATTCGGATATAGACAGGGTGCTCCAAAGACTGTTCCAGTCCCCAGTCTTTCAAAAATTTGTTACGGCTCCAACCCAGTTGGCTTCGGAGCCGATGGCCCATGCCCATATCATTGCTATTCCTCCTCCGACCGCTTCCCGCCGGAGCAGGTGCTGTTGGAGCCGGTGGAGATCTTAGGGTCGGCTCCGACCCTTACTCCAACCCCGGCCTTCGGGTCCGAGTTTGGTACACGGACTTCTTCGGCTGGACCTGGGGATGTTTCGACCTATGCTATCGGTTCCGAGCCTCCCTCTCGGTGCTTCGCGGGACTTCCGTCTGCTATCATGGCTCGAGACCGGACACTCCCAGGATTCTGGGGTCCGGCTTTCAGAGCTATGAGGAGTGCCTGGCCAAGTCTTCTTGCCATCTCTCCGGCTTTACCGGCACCTTCCCTGGGCGTGGAGACTGGGTCTTTGGCAGTTCCCTGTCCGTAGGCAGCGGAGCCCCTGGGCCTGAGGTTACCCCATTGGGGTTCCTCCTCCTGAGGGTTCTTCAGAGTTGTCTTCAGAGGAACCCCAAGGAAGAGATCGTGCAAGAGGAAGCACGTGGACTCCTCGAGTCTATTACATCTGACACTGATCTTGATGATGCGGAGGGGTCCCGAAGTCGCCCCTCGGATGATGTCTCATTTGCAGACATCTTAGAGATCCTCAAACAACGAGGCGGCTGGATATCCAAACCCCTCTGCTGATGAGTCAGTGCTCCTCAAGGCCTTTGGGGCTCAGCCTTCCGCCTCCTGGGTGTCTCCGCCTCGACGAGCTCCTGGATTTAGTTTGTCGAGGGCGTGGGAACATCCAGATACCGTGGAACCAGTCCCTTCTCGTCCTAACAAATTTTTGTCTGCCCCACCCGAGAAGGAGTTCCTGACTAAAGGCGTGGCTGTAGATGCCATGGTGGTGGCATCTGCTACACAACAGGACGTGGCAGAGGCTTCAACGTCCGTCCATCCTCCTAATAAGGAGTCTAGGAGCATGGACCGATGGAAGCGCACCCTGACTTCAGCGGCCTTTACTTTAAGGTCCCTGAATTATTTGGCACATTTTACAAGGCTTCAGAGGGATCTGGTCAAGGAGCTATCAGATTCCCTCTCGGGTAACCTACCTGAGCAGCTAGCCCAGTCGGTTAGCTCTCAGTTGGCTATCCTTACGCCAATTTCTAACTCGGCCCATGAGGCTCATTTCATATGCAGCTGAAGGCGGGTAGAGCGGCAGGCACAGGCGTGGCTCTCACGGAGACAAGCCTGGCTCCGTTGTGTCAGTTCATGGAGGCCTTCAAGTCTTCCTTAGCCGACGCCTCCCTTTGATGGGTCCTCTTTGTTTGGACCTAAGGTTAAAGACACCCTTACCCGCTGTGAGCAAGAGGGAAAAACTTTATCTGCCGTGGGTGCCGTTATTCCACTCCTTCGGCCTTATCCCAAGGCTAAAGGAGGAGGGAAGATGTGGTTCCGTAAATCACGTAAGTTTTTCCTCAACAGCAGGAAGATTCCCTTCCAGAGGCAGAGGACGGGAAATTTTTCTGGGAGACGCCGTCCCAGAGGCGGCAGAGGGCCCGCAATTCTGGAGACCGTGAGTCCTTTCGTGGCTCTTCAGCCTCCCACACCTCATGAGGGATTGCCCGGCTGTGCTGCTCGAGCCAGTCGGGTGCCGTTTGCCAAGCACCTAAAAGCCTGGGAGTCAATCACTCAGGACAGATGGGTGCTTCGGATCATTGCCGGAGGTTACACCATCCCATTCACATGCTCACCCCCACCGTCCAAAAATCCCGGACCCACCACCCAGTCAAAGGGAAATTGCAGCCGCAGAAGCTTTAAAGCTGCTGGAAAAGGAGTCATCCAACCGTCCCCACAGACCAGATCGGATCCGAAATTACTCAAGGTTCTTTTAGTGCCAAAAGACAGGGGACCTGAGACCAATATTGGATCTCAGCAGACTAAACCAATCCGTCACGAAATCCAAATTCGAATGGTCACGTTACAATCCATTCTCCCATTGTTGGAGAAGGATGTTTGGATGTGCTCCATAGACCTCAAGGACGCCTATTATCACATACCGATACATCAGGCCCAGGAGGTATCTGCGCTCAGCCTGGGAGACAGTCATTTCCAATTTTGTGCACTGCCCTTTGGTCTCACCACAGCCCCCAGGGTGTTCACCAAGTGTTTGGCAGTAGTGACTGCTCACCTGAGGAGTCTTGGATTCCAAGTGTTTCCCTATCTGGACGACTGGCTCCTGACTGCCACCACCAGGCATCTACTAATGGACAACCTCAAAGCCACCATCTCCCTGGGTGCTACCCTGGGAATTACATTCAATTGGTCAAAGTCTGTCTTGCTGCCCTCACAGCGCATAAGGTTCATAGGAGCAGAGATAGACTCAAAATTGATGCGCGTTTTTCTTCCTACCGAAAGGATCCAAACTTTACAAGGCCAAGTTCAAGCCCTGATTTCAAGATCCAAAGCCCCAGCCAGGATGGTCCTACAAGTTTTAGGTTCGATGTCTGCCACGGTTCTTCTAGTTCCTCTGGCAAGATTGCACATGAGGATTCTTCAGTGGCTATTGTCAACTCAATGGTCCTTTCAGGATCTTCCCCTCAATCACCCCATTATGATTACAGAAACATGCAAGCGGGACCTTCGCTGGTGGCTTCAGACATCCAATCTAAATCAGGGAAGCCCTTTTGTTGTTCCCTCTCCAAGTGTTTCCCTATCTGGACGACTGGCTCCTGACTGCCACCACCAGGCATCTACTAATGGACAACCTCAAAGCCACCATCTCCCTGGGTGCTACCCTGGGAATTACATTCAATTGGTCAAAGTCTGTCTTGCTGCCCTCACAGCTCATAAGGTTCATAGGAGCAGAGATAGACTCAAAATTGATGCGCGTTTTTCTTCCTACCGAAAGGATCCAAACTTTACAAGGCCAAGTTCAAGCCCTGATTTCAAGATCCAAAGCCCCAGCCAGGATGGTCCTACAAGTTTTAGGTTCGATGTCTGCCACGGTTCTTCTAGTTCCTCTGGCAAGATTGCACATGAGGATTCTTCAGTGGCTATTGTCAACTCAATGGTCCTTTCAGGATCTTCCCCTCAATCACCCCATTATGATTACAGAAACATGCAAGCGGGACCTTCGCTGGTGGCTTCAGACATCCAATCTAAATCAGGGAAGACCTTTTGTTGTTCCCTCTCCAGTGGTCACCCTGACGACAGATGCCTTCCAGACAGGGTGGGGGGGGCATTGTCTGGGCAGGTTAGTTCAGGGCTCCTGGCTTCCAGACGAAACTTTTCTCCACATCAATGTATTGGAGATGAGGGCTGTACTTCTGTCCCTACAGGCCTTACACAAGTTTCTCCCTCAGGGCATAATCGCCATCCACACAGACAACATGTCAGTGGTCTGGTATCTAAACAAACAAGGAGGGACCAGATCTTACCCCCTTTGCAGAGAGGCCATGAGGGTGTGGGAATGGGCTGTAGCTACCAGCCGCTTCTTGTAAGCGACCCACATTCCGGGAAATCAAATATATTGGCAGACAGATTAAGCAGAACAATTCTCTCTCCTCACGAGTGGTCCCTAAACGAAACAGTAGCAGCTCAGGTTTTCAGGAAATGGGGGACGCCGTGCTGCCTATTTGCAACACCACTAAACACGAAGTGCAAAGGTTCTTCTCCTTGACTCCACATCAAGGAAGCAGCTATGGATGCTCTAGCACAACCTTGGCCAACAGGGCTACTTTATGCCTTTCCTCCGATTCCACTTCTCTCCAAAGTCATTCAAAAAGCTTCTCAATTGGGGTCCACAATGATACTAATTGCTCCATACTGGCCTCGTCAGGTATGGTTCCCCTACCTGAAGAAACATGTGGACAATCCTTGGACTTTAGATCTAACTCCGGATCTGCTAATTCATCAGTCCCTTCACTCCTTGAAGTTGACAGCTTGGCTCCTCCACTTCCGACTTTAGTCAGAAGTCACACATTAGACCCGGAAGTTATTCACATTTTATCTTCAGCCCACAAACCCACCACTAAGAAATTGTATCTCAGTAAGTGGAAGAGGTTTGCTATCTGGGCTCAACTCAGGGGCTTAGACCCTATCACTGCTCCCCAGAGGTTTTGAAATTCTTAACATCCCTGTTTAATCAAGGATCTTCTGTCTCTACTATTAAAGTCCAACTAGCGGCTATCTCTAAATTCCACGAATCCATGGATCCTCCATTGATGAGCAGCAGACTATGCAAAACTTTCATTAAAGGTGCGGGCCTGTTAAGACCCCCAGTTTTTCATCCTGCCTCCGTGGGATCTTGATTTGGTGCTTGCATTAACATCTTCCCCTTCGAACCGGCTGCTACATGTGAGTTAAAATATCTGTCTTGGAAAACTGCCTTCTTAGTTGCAATTACTTCTGCAAGAAGAGTTTCAGAGCTTCAAGCCCTGTCTATTAAACCACCGTGCTTGATTTTCCACAAGGATAGAGTATCACTTAGACCTAATCCATCCTTTGTCCCAAAGGTCTGTTCTAATCTCTGTCTCCAACAATCTCTAGAGCTACCAGTTTTCTTCCCAAAATTCTCCAATGAAGCAGAATACACTCTCCATAAATTGGATGTTCACAGGCAATTGCTTCTATTTAGACAGGACTCAGCAATTTCGTAAGTCAGACCAGTTGTTTGTGTCCTTCTCGGACAATAAATTGGGTCAAACCATCACAAAAGCTACTATCTCCAAATGGATTAGAGATTGTATAACTCAGGCTTATTCTTCTTGAATAAGCAACTTACAACATCTATCAAAGCTCACTCTACCAGAGCTATGGCGACTTCTATAGCTTTTCATTCCAAGCTCGCTATATCGGAGATTTGTGCTGCGGCTACTTGGTCCAATCCGCACACTTTCATTTCCCACTATAAATTGGATGTGGCATCTAAAGGGCGAGCATCATTTGGTTCCACGGTACTCAGGAGTGTTTTCCAGTGAGCCACCCAGGATTCAGGTGCTAGGACGCTGTCCCATCAGTCAGAATGTAGGCCAGATAGGATCACATAACATCTTTTAGTTATGTACTCACCATAACTTCAGATGTTTGGGATCCATCTCGCCTACATTCCTAATACCCACCCTCCTTCCCCCTGCCTTGGAGATCAGAAGAGATTGAACGGTTTTGAGTTCTACTGTTTTTATCTTGTTTCATCTGACGATGTTATATAATCAGTGCGTGCATGTGTGCATGTATGCGGACAAACTAGATCTGGGGGACTGGTAGTGGTGCATCCTGGGATATAATAAGCTCAGCCAATAAGAGACTTCGCTCTTTGGCATAAGCGTGCCGAGTCGGAGCCGAGGGATCGGCTCCGAACCCATCAGTCAGAATGTAGGCGAGATGGATCCCAAACATCTGAAGTTATGGTGAGTACATAACTAAAAGTTTTTGATTCTTCCCAGTAGTTAATCAGGGAAGATGGTCTCCAGCCAAATAAACAGAGGTGGACTCCCTATGTCCATTAATATGCGAAAAAAAACTTCTATAGCTGTCCCCCTTTGTTTGGACGGTTTCTCCATTCCAGATGTTCTGATGGATTTTCCTCTAAGCTGGACAAATACATTATTTTACGTTCCTGAGTTGTGTCTTTGTCTTCAATGTTTTGCATACTCAGTGCATGGGTGTCAAACTAAGTAGAACAGGGACTGTATTTGCCCTCCTAGTCCAGTGCATAACATTGCAGCGCACACCCCAAATGGCAAGTGTACATCCCATGCAAAACACGCCCATTTGGCACCTACAGTAAATTCTGAATTATGACTAAATAAGGCTATCAGAAGATGAAATCCCAACATTTAACAACTGCATAATGTTTGTTCTCAGAGCAGAGATGGTGAGTACTTATCTGACATGTCCATGCTGTTCAACAGTTCACCATTTAAAAAGTTAACTGCTAATTCACACGATTGACTAGGACTGATTAGTTTACATTTGGTTTCCTGTTCACTTTTAACTTGCATTTGAAGCATTATTTTGTTTCTGTTTACACATTAGAACATTTTCTGTCTAGGTACCACAGAGTCATTGGTGCTTTCAAGTCCAGAAAACTTATTTTCTTCTCTGGTATTAACTCTGAGTTAAAAATGGATCCTGATCATTCAAGTAAAAGGTAGAACCTTGATAGGAACAGTGATTACTGTGCCATTCTGTCAGATTTTCATACTAATACTACTGACCATATAGCAACACATGAGCCGTTCATGATTTCATGGCAAGTCAAGGGCAAGTACTGTGAGTGTCTGCACAGGGAATAAGCCATTATATATCTGCAGTATATTTATGTAAATGAAGCTTTCCTGAGAGGACACTGCTGATGTGCATGGACTGAGGAGCTGTGAAATGATTTAGAATGACAAGCACATATCAGCAGCATACCTAAAAGCAGAAATGCTCCTCTTTAAGGAAGTTAAACAGTTGCTTTATGGTCATATGAATTTGTAGTATAAAGCATTAGTCTGCATAGCAAAAGGCATATCTACCTTTTATTTCCTATCGCCAAACACTGTTAGCAGTGTGACTTCAGCAGCTTTGGCATCAGCTGCTGCATTAATTATGGGGTTGCAGCCATCCGAATGGAAGCACATTTTATTGCACAACAGGAGGGGATCAGAAAAGTACCTTATGTTGAAAAGATGGTGGCTGACTGACTGCTTTATCATTGGAGATGCAATTTATTTTAAAAGTTGCTTTAGCTCTTTAGGTTCTTTCATTTCTAAAGATGTATATCATTGTTTTTTAGGGAAGAGACTGAGCCAATTCCAGATCAGCAGCTCCTGGTTAGCGTCCCTTCTAAGCTTCATTCCCATAAACCATCACTAGCAGGTATGTATACTGTAAAGTAAGGTTTCATTTAAATGTAGTTTGTAGGACAAAAATACAGTATTTTCTTTGCATAAGTATAGAAATGCACCCATATTAAAGCAGGCCTGCATTTTGCATGCAGTTTCAGTGAATGCACTTTAAATCAGTGAAAATAACCTTCAGTCAAGAATACTGATAAGAATAAAATGTGCTAACTGAATGTGCAGTACATTGAGTACAAACAGACCTTTAAATGAGGCAAGGCTTGGGAACCAAGGGTACAGAGACGTATACAAATTTAGAGGGTTTTGGTATTATTAGGACATACTTTAGACACAGTTAGTTTGGAGTGATATGCAGAAAGTCATTACAAGGCAGTCCTGAGAAGTTCAGTACAAACAGTCAAAGAGTGAGTGCAAAAGTCAGGTAGAATATCCAGCATTCCAGAATATTAATTATATCATTCAGGAGGAAAGGAATATGAGTGCAGAGGCTACGGACATAAATAATTCAGTTCACATCTATCCCACTGTACATAATAAAATATTCTTAACCGAGCTACAGTGTATGCAGACTTTTATTCTGAAAAGTACAGGAAGATTTCCACATAAAGGGAAGACTGGCACCTGTTTAGCCCAGTTCTGGGTAATTAAAAGATAGTCGTTCTTTCCAGTTTCTTTCAGTTATTTCCAGTTTATTCCTGTATTCTACAGTCCTGTCAGTTCTTACATATGCTGGTTGGCTCAGAAAACTAAACTGATTTTGGACCTAAATATTGTAGCTTCAATTAAACAGCTGCGCTATGTACATTTTTTCGGTCAAAGAATGAAAACTGAGCTCTGACTACAGGTTTAAAATAATTACATAAAAGTTTGTTTAATAGAAGCATTAAGAGAATTCTCATTACTTTGAGCATTTCCTTTTTAATAGTAACACAAACATTTTCATCACATAGGTGCTTGAAGAGTATTAGTTGGAATTTTCTTGGAAGATGTTTTTGAAAGTTCCTATCTGTTTTTGTGAGACGAGTCACAAACACTCGCTTACTGGCAACATTTAGTTGTTGACAACAGTAAACTAAGATATTCACTTTAATTATTTCTATAAGTAGTAGAAAAAAAAAGATGACAAAGTATAATGCCTTTGCCTAGGAATATTTTAATGTTGTCAAACAGGCATGGACCAGTAGAATCAAAAGATGACAAAGTATAATGCCTTTGCCTAGGAATATTTTAATGTTGTCAAACAGGCATGGACCAGTAGATCTGAATCACAAAGAATAATTTTCAAAATCTTCTGTACTGGAATCAATCCAGAAACCTAGTTATGTAAATCATAAACCTTCATAGTTCTCATAAGCATACTTCATAAGTCATCTCAGAGAAAAAGAGGCAGAGATCATCTTCATCCATATATTCTGTTTTTCAGAGGGCTTTAAGTGAAGTAAGTTGCCTCCCTGTAGGGCACCAGTAGTGAGCTACATGCCTCCAGTAATTATCCAGCTGATATCTCCTTTAGGAGACTGTTCATTTGATATCTGAGTACTTTGTATGGGAACCCAAGATTATTCTTTCACTTCAAAGAGAGCTTAGTGGCTTTTGAGAAAGAAACAGCAACACTGGACTGTCCCTCCCTTGATGGCTTTCTTTCAAGACATTAATAATGCAACATGCCAGAAGACAGATTTTCAGTACCTAGTACTTTAAAAGTCAGATAAACTGTATAGGGCCTCCAAATTTAGACCAGACGTAGAGCACCATTACTCAGAATCCATTATTAAACAGTAAAATGTATGTACATGTTTAGTTTATGTTGTATTCATTTTACCTTCAGTATTGTATTGTATTCAGTAAAATCATTGCACTAATTTTTTTTGTTCTGTAACTCCCAGGCTGTGGCTGAAATGAGTCCACTTTGGATTAGCCAACTACTCTGGTTGTCAACCCTAAATACCTAAATAAAAGATAATAAAGTAAAAAAAATTAATTGTAGAAGACAGAAGTTTTTTAATTACAGGTTTCACCTGAATCCAGAAAATCCAGGGATTTGGACAGATTGGGGAAGAGAATGGTTGTTTTTTGTCTGTTTAGACATAGTTAGAAACCCCATATATCTGTATTAGGATTCAGTGTTAAATTATATCTTGGATATCATACTCCTCAGCTGTTGGTAGACAGTAATGTCAGAGATAAAAACAATGATGCCTACACCAGACACAGTGTGTGTGTGGGGGGGTATTATATACAGTTTGTTGTGTACATGGTTTAGTTCATACATCCATGAGAGCTGCGAATAATGTTAAACAGCCCATGACAGATGTTAACATTCTAAGGCATACTCTTAGCAAACTAGTGACATGACTTTTTGGCTGTCCTGGAGTAGAGAGGCAAAGGCAGCATTGCATTCAGACAGCTATTGCATACCAAAAGGTCTTTCTTTAGAAAGTATCTTGTACACTGGTATGGAGGAAAGAAGGCCTGAACCTTTAAAACGAAATATCTGCAGCAAGATAAGAAAACTAAATAAATGACACTTCCCCTTCTCTTGCCATTTTATCTAGTGGGATTCACTTCCACGGATCCCATCAAGTCAGATGAAACATTAGCTTTACACATTTGACTTTAGAGACCTTCTATGTATTGGGATTTCCATTTCTGATGACCTCTGCTGAGCTCTTTTATACATTTTCTGTTGTTTGTTTGGGGTTAGTGCACAATTCTTGCTGGACAACATTGTGATATTTTACATTGCTTTAGTGGGGCTTGCTTATTGACTTTTTCTACCAGTTGCATTTTTCAGATCCTAATCCAGCCATTCACTGTGGAGAATTTCCATCATTCATTGCTTACAGTCCTGAAACCTTTAAAATGCTCCCTTGGCTTCCAGGTCATAAGCCAGGCTTCACACCAGGACTATTCCTACTGCTTGAAGGAGCAGGAAGCATTATCCCACGTGCCAACGGCTTTAGTGCTGCTATCCACAGGCACTGAAGGTGGAAACTCTAGGACTGTGTCAGATTTCTGAAGATGGCAGCTGCTGAGAATTCCCAGAGCATAGACTAGCAAGAAGTGACCCTTGTGTTATCCTGAGCTGGTGTCAGAAGGGGATTAGAAGGTAAAGGAGCAGGAGGTCAGACATCAGTCCCATCCTCCATCTACCAAGTCTGCGCATCAGGCATCCTCACACTCCTTAAGAGTTGTGACCTTTTCATCACTTAGTGACGGCCTCCTAGGTGGGGGGGGCACTTCACTGCCTTTCCCACGGTAAACAATCTGGAGCATAGTTCTATGTCACCTTTTAAAAATTCATGTTTAATAAAGATGTTTAAAAAAATCTAGAACATAGTTGCACCGGTAATGCACACATGAAGCACCCCCTTGAATCATATGTTGAGAACTTGGTGGTAGCCTTCGAGATTAGGATTTTTCAACTCAATTCCCCTCCCAACTTGGACAGAATTTGCTTGGTTGCCATGGTAGAAGATGTTTTCGTGAGTTCTTCTGATTTGCTTGTGCTTGTAGAGTCACCACATACATTAAACGTATGTCATCTGTTTGGCATCTGGTGAGAGCTGTTTTCATGGGTGTGTTGAGCTAACCTTTACAGAGCATGAGATGTCAGCACAGATAGAATCTGCACAGACCTCTCTGGTTGCTCCCTGTTGAAATGCCAGCACTTGAAATTCTGAGTGCTGACAAACCAGAAAAAAAGGAAAGATTTGCTCTTCTCCTTTAAACTGCTTTTTGGAGTTGGGGGGGGGTAAGCCCCCTGCAGTCCCTGAACTTCTATATACCAACTTCAAAAATCACCATACTTGGGGGGAAAAAAGGAATATTTCAAGAAATGGCATCTCAAACTTAGTATATGTAAGTCTGTTCTTTTGACCATTCAGTCTCCATATTTTGGGACTTGCGCCAGGAGGTCCCGACATTTAAAATGGTTACCCTGTCTGGTTTGTGCTTTCCATATGTTTGCATCCCATCATTTAATCTGCACTGTTCACATCTTGCACACCTTCCAAGTGATTTGTGTCCAGGCCTGATGGAGCTGTAGTTAGGTATGGATCCCCTCACTGTTATGGAGAAGAACCTTTGCGGACTTTAGTGTTCTTATCTCTAGAGAAGAGCAAAGATAATGAAACCCCTCTCCCAGATGACCCTTCCTTTAAGGAACTTTCAAGCTCATGAAGTCCTATTTGTATTACCATGTTGTTCATCTACCTTCTCACTCACTGCTCCTAGAAATGTGTTAACCTTTATCTGACCAAGATGGATGAAGAGTAGTTTGATAATGCTTTTCATGCAGCATGTAAAAATCTGGATTCTATTTGTTTTGTTGCTAAGAAGACATGATATCCTTTGTAAGCCACAGACCGTGTAAAGTGACGTCCTGACTGGGTATCCCAGTGCAGACAACTGTGTGATTTAATTGGCACAGCATATGTCCCAGAGAGAGAGAAACACCAGTCCATCCTATCACATTATAAAGAGTTTGTCTTTGGACTTGGTAGGCAGGAGAATTTTTTTTCCTTTCCCATGTTGTGGCATAGGCCCCTTGACGACTTGTTTCATTTGCCCTGGTTTTTGGCCCTCCTTGATTGATTATATGCTGGAAAAGGTTGACAGATATGTATTTATTTATTATTTTTATTTATCCTTTGTTGACCGTGTTAGTCTCACTAGGCTAGCAGCTTCTTTTCAGGGGAGACCCGAGGTGTACTCATATTACTAGGAGAAATTTGGCCAGGGCATCTGGGATCTTCCCCTACTCATCAGTGTTGTGAGTGGGACACATTTTGGAGGAGCACTTCCTGTTTCCTTTCCAGGTGCGGAGGCAGTCCAGAGAAACAGGGATGCAGGTGGAGAGAGAAGGAGATGATAGAGTTGTGAAATAAATGAAGGAAAAAGCAAATATCGAGACTGGAGAATGTGTGCAGGATTCTGAGGAAATGGTTTCAAAGAAACCTGTTTGATGGAGTTGATTCATTAAATAATGGCTGTATAATTACAACCCTCCCATTGGGAGGGTTGCAGGATGATTTACTTTAAGAAATGGTGGTGCAGAGTGAGCCAGAAAATGGAGATGTTTCCTCGTGGGACATTGTGGAGAAAATGCAAAAGGAGGATGCAGAGACAATCCTGAAAAGTAGTGGTGAAATGGAAAAGAAAACATATGCAGAGAACGTAAAAGCAAAAATGGAGTAGCAGAAAAGAATGCAGAAAAAAAGAAAAATGGAAGTAAATGGTAAGGATTCAAAGTAAAGAAGACAAAGAAATGGACAGGTATGAAATGTGGGACAATGTAATAGCTTCCTAGGTGTAAAAGCAGGAGGTAAGAACATTTATTCTTATTAACAAAGAGACAGTCAGTGACATATTTGAGACTGTTTTTCAATGGAAACATTTCTTGGAGAATATGAAAAAAAGAAAGATTGTAACCAAGGGAATTTTTATATTATAAAAGCATTTAACAGGGAAACAAGAAGATTCAAGTACAATTTTGAACAGAGGTAGAATGAGAGACTTTGAAAGGACATTTGAAAGCTTTATGCAAAGAAGTACTGGACATTGCAAAAGTTTATGACAAAAGGGGTTATGGACTGGTGGCTGGGACTGTAATATTGTGTTAAAAATAGAAAGAGAAAAAAATATACCAAGCATGATAAATGTGGAAGGGGATCTGATGCAAAGAAAATTTTAATTGAAATGTTATAAATGTAACTAAATTGGACATTTATGGATGGATTGCAAAAATGAAAATAACAGTAAGGAAAAAGAAAAGAAAATGAATAAAGAAAAGAAAATTAGATACAAAATAATAAAGAGGACATAGAAGAAGGTTCTGAAATAAGTGAAGAAGACATAGATTGGGAGGTAGCAAAAGGGAAAATTCTATTGGTAAAAGGGGAAAAGACAGAAAAATAAATTTTAAAGGGATACATACAGAAGAAAAAAAATGGAAATGGATGAAAAAGAACATGTACAGCTTAAGATTCGGGCTTGGTATAACGGTTAAGGTACTTGGCTCACACACAATGAGATACAGTGTTTGATTCTCACCTTTGGGAAGGAAATTGATTAGGGCTTAGAACTGCCTATTAAGAAAGGTAGCCTAGTAATTGGATATGAATTTATGAAGCCCCAAATCTATGAAAAGGGAAAATTAAAATTTTAGAGTGCTTTCTGTAAATGTGAACAGTATTAAGAATATAGTAAGAAGAATAGGAATTTTGGAGTGCTGTAATACTTGTGATGTGTAGATGTCATTATATTAGAAGACACAATATATTTAACAAATGAAAGGTTACAAACAGAAGAACTATGGGGAGGAAAGATAATCTGGAACTTAGGAAATGAGAAATTTTCTGGAATAGCCATACTCTGTAGAAATACAGTAAATATTTTAGATGTAACTTTACCAAAAATTGGTAAGATTAACCATTGTAGATTGAAAATGGCAAGAATAAGTATATAGAATTTAAACTTTATATGCTTATACTAATTGTAAGGAAAGGGAAAGCTTATTTCATTAGGTTTTAAACTAGGTAGTAATAAATATGAATATTATAAAAACAGGAGATTTTAATTGTGATTTAAGAGCCAAGCATAAAAACAAAATAAATTATATAAGAAAAATGTCAGGAGTTATAACATGTGGTAAGTTAAAACTTTGGGACAAAAATTCACTTGTTTACAAAAGAGATATGTATAGAACTGAAACAGGTGATTTTATATTATCAGAAGGTTTATTATAGGAGAAGGGGCATAGCTGAAACATGATTTTCTGATAATCTTGCAATATGGCTAGAGTCGAAGGAAAGTAAGGAATGTAAAAATAGGCAAAGGAATAAAAAGGATAAATGAGAATGCATGGAATGAAGAAGGAAAGAGATTAGTACTACAGTTATGGAAAGATATTAGCATGACGTTTTGTGAGTGGTGGATGATATTTAAGGAAAAATATTAAAAAAATGTTTTTTTTTTCTTTTTACAGTGGCAATATGATGTGAAAAAAGTAGAGAAAGAAAAATCTAAAATAATATATAATGATACACTGAGATTTAGAACATAACGATATAAAGTACTTTTGACAAAGAAAAAATAATTATTTAAAAGAAATCATGAAACAGTACAAGAATTGGTATATAAGCAAAGATATTTTTACAAGGAAAAAGCTAAGAAGCATTGAATTACTTAAGCAGATTAGTAAATAAAGATAGTAGTAAAATGAGAGAAATAAATAAAAAGGATAAATGAGAATGCATGGAATGAAGAAGGAAAGAGATTAGTACTACAGTTATGGAAAGATATTAGCATGACGTTTTGTAAAAATTGTTCTGAATGGACCTGTTTTTATAATATTCATATTTATCACTACCTAGTAAAATGAGAAACAAAAAGAACTTAGGAAAGGATTATGAATATTGTAATACAACAGGTAAAAGAAATGTTTAAAGAAAATAGAAGGTAGTGAAAAACATGGAAAGTAAAAAAAAAAAGTTAACAGATAATGAAAATAGAGTTGGGAAAGGAGATGTCTTTAAATGAGCTAGATAAAGTATTAGGACAAGTAAAAAGAAGTTGTGTCTCACCATAATGTTCCATCTGTGTTGTAGATCTTTGTTCATTCTTTACAGATAGGACCTCTGTTCCGTCCTCGGAACCGATATGGCAGTTTCCCAGCTCGCGAAAGCCAAAAACTCTCAGCTGAGAACCTACCCACAATGCCCCTCTCCTACTCCAGATCGAGTTTGCCCACCCTAGATAAAAGATGTAACAGGAAAAATAGTAGGAGGCTCTGTCTGAGCAAATACCCTAAACAGGAGTTCCTAAAGTCCACCAGGGATCTAGGCAGGGAGAAGGAGGGTGGGAAGTAATGAATGAACAAAGGTCTACAACACAGATGGAAAGTTATGGTAAGACATAACTTCTTTATCTGATGTTGTAAATCTTTGTTCATGTATTACCGATAGGACCGAGTCCCCAGCTACTTGAGCCTGGTTGGCCCTAAGGAAGGATATTCCTGAGCACCATAGAACCAAAAGATGCTCGTCCCCTGGAGGCCAAATCCAATTTGTAATGAGATATGAAGGTATGAGGTCTTGCCCAAGTGGCTGCTGCGCATATATCATCCATAGAGGCTCTGGAATGAAAAGCTACAGAAGTAGCCATAGATCTGGTAGAATGAGCCTTTATTCTGGAAGGTAAGGGTAGCTTATTCTGTTGGTAGATAAAGGTAATGACGTTTCTAAGCCAAGAGGATAAAGTCACTTTGGAAACAGGTTTACCCAATCTGGGTCCTGCAAAGGCCACAAACAATTGGTCTGTTTTCCTGAAAGATTTAGTCCTGTCTAAATAACAATGAAGTTGCCTGTGCACATCAAGGCATCAAGGGTGTGCAAAAGGTACTCCCCTCTGTTAGGATGCTTTGGGAAGAAAACCGGCAGGTCAGTAGATTGGTTAATGGAAAAGCCAGAAATGACCTAGGGCAAGAAAGAAGGGTCAGTACGAAGGGACACCCTATCCATGTGGAAGATCAAGTAAGGACTCTTGACACTCAATGCCTGTAGCTCAGATACTCTTCTCGCTGAGGTGAGTGCTGCTAGAAGTATGGATGTTCATCGTCTTACACTGCTGCAGTCATTACACTTGGGTTATCCTGCCATCAGGCGGTACCCCAATCGGCCTGAGTTCCAAAGTCTTGGTCCGGTGTCAGTTGCTTTCGCCTCCTCCCTGATGTCAGTGCGACAGGGGTATATAAGATGCAGCCGACACCATTTTCTTCAGTCTTTCTTGCTGCGCGGTGCCCGAAGCAGAAGCAGTTCGCAAGTGCCGGTCGGCCGGCAGGAATAAGACAGAATATGTATGTGTGAATGAGAGGGAGGATAGAGGAATGGTGAGGTTGCAAGGAGTAGAGGTGGCAAAGGTGGATGAGTGAAAGGGAAGGTCTACAAGAGGGTAGTGAGACCAGCTATGTTATATGGGTTGGAGACAGTGGCATTGACAAAAAGGCAGGAGTTTGAGCTGGATGTTGCAGAGTTAAAGATGTTAAGATTTGCACTGGGTGTGACGAGTGTGGACAACATTAGGAAAAAGTATATTAGAGGGTCAGCCCAGGTTGGAAGGTTTGTTGACAAAGCCAGAGAGGCAAGATTACGTTGGTTTGGACATGTGCTGAGGAGGTATGCTGAGTATATTGGGAAAAAGATGCTAAGGATGAAGCTACCAGGTAACAGGAAAAGAGGCAGGCCTAAGATAAGGTTTATGGATGTGGTGAGAGAGGACATGCAAGTGGTTGGTGTGACAGAGCTAGATGCAGAGGACAGGAAGAAATGGAAACAGATGATCCGCTGTGGCGACCCCTAATGGGAACAGCTGAAAGAAGAAGATGATGAATCAAAGGGCTCGAAAGGAGAGCCTGTAAGAGACTGAAGCATCAGAGTCAAGTCCCAGGGTTCTAAGGGAGGCTTGACCGGAGTTTTGAAATGTAATACTCCCGTCAAAAAGGTCTTGCATAGGCGGTGTGACATAATTGAAGAATTATCAACACCATAATGAAAATTGGCGATAGCTGCTAAATGTACAGTGATCGTTGAAGCTGAGGCTTCTGCATGTAGAAGAGTAGTCAGGTATTGTAGAATCTTTTGAACAGGCATAGAGAAAGGGTCTAAGTTCTGGTATTTGGCCCAAATAGAGAACCTAGTCCATTTACTAGAATAAACCTTTCTAGTGGAAGGTTTGTGTGAGGCCAGAAGAATTTCACGAACAGGAGATGGGATGTCAGGCAGCCTGGCAATCATTGAAAGTGGAGGAATCAAGCTGTTAGCTTGAGACTGTGCAGGTTTGGATGAATCAATCCCTGAGGATGGGATAACAGTTCCTGGGAATGATCTAGGATCCACGGGCTGTGAATCAGATGATGCCATAGAAACGGGAACCAGATTTGACGTGGCCAGTAGGGGGCAATGAGGATCACTTTGCTTCTCAACCTCTGTGCTTTCTGGAGAAATTTTGGAATGGGGGGAAATGGAGGAAAGGCATACAGAAGACCCGGTGGCCAAACATGCGTCAGCGTGTCCCTCAGTGGTTCCCCTTGAGGGGGATCAAGGCAAAATAGCTCCTGCATTTGTAGTTCAGGGGGAAGCAAACAGGTCGCAGCAAGGCTTGCCCCAATGTTGGAAGATCCGAGCTGCTATTACAGGGTTTTGGACCACTAGTGAGGCATCAGGATGTTCCTGCTCAGATTCTCCGCAATAAGGTTGGAACTCCCGGGAATGTGCGTTGCTATAAGAAAGCGATTGGAAGCCATCGCCCAGTGCCAAATCCTCATGGCTTCCTGACACAGGGGGTAAGATCTGGTTCCACCTTGCTTGTTGATATACCAGACGACTGACATGTTGTCTGACTGAATTGCAATGGTCCCCGAGGGTAGGGATGAATGGAATGCTTGAAATGCTAAGAGAACTGCCCTCAGTTCCAGGACATTTATGTGCAAGTTGGCCTCGATGGGGGTCCAGGTGCCTTGGACAGTCTTTCCCTGAAAATGCCCCCCACCCACCCTAACAGTGAAGCTTCCGTGGTCGTGGGTTGGGGAAGACAGAATGGTCGACACCAGAGATTCTTTTGTGACTCCATTCACCACAGCATTTATTCCTTGCAACGGTTTGTAAGGCATATCATGTGGTTGAGTGGGTGGGTTAACAACGACCATTGTGCAGAAAGGAGCCACTGCAGGATTCTCATGTGTAGTCTTACCAGTGGTACTAAAGTAATGGCAGCTGCCATGGATCCCAACAGTTGCAGTACAAGATGTGTTGGTACAAACGTGTGAGGAAGAAGGTCTTGAATTTGGTGTCTTATTTTCAAAAGCCTGTGAGGGGAGAGAGAAGCTTGACAGGATGTTGTGTCGAAGACCGCTCCAATAAATTCCAGTGTCTTCCTTGGGGACATTTGAGATTTGTCTTTATTGATTGTAATCCCAAAGCAGAGAGCGAGACCATGATTGTAAGAGAGGCTGCGGACTAGGAGATTCCTGGTCGGAGCAGTAAGAAGCCAGTCGTCTAGATTGGGAAACACCTAGAATCCTTGTAGTCGAAGATGGGCTACCACAACGGCCATACATTTGGTGAACAAGGGGGGGGATGTCTAGAGACCGAATGGCAATGCCTTGAACTGGTAGTGATTGGCTCCCAGCCGGAAGAGAAGAAACCTGTGGGAGCAGTGATCTATCTTTATGTGGTAGTACGCATCCTGTAGATCTGTAGAGCACATCCAATTGTCCCTTGCTAGGAAGGGAAGAATGGACTGTACTATGACCATCCGGAATTTTTGAGGTTTGATAAATTTGTTCAGTAGGCTGAGATCCAGGATTGGTCTCCAGTCTCCTGTCTTTTTTGGCACTAAAAAGAACCTTGAGTAAAACCCTGATCCTGTCTGTTCTGGTGGGACTAGTTGGATGGCTCTTTTTTATAGCAGTTTTTCTATTTCTAAGGCTGCTAATTCCCTCTGATTGGGTGGTACATCAGGGATTCGGTTGACGGGTCTGGGACTTAAGTCGAATGGTATTTGGTAGCCTTTAGATATTATTCTCTGCACCCAAACATCGGTAATAAGATGCCAGGCTGGTAGATGCAGAGAAAAATAACCCCCGACTGCTTCCAGAAGAAAGCAATCAGGCCGCTGCTCAGGAGCGCTGGTAGGGTCTGCCAGAGAAAGAATCTCTGGCTCCCTGGTGACGTGGACCCCTCTACCTCGAAGGGGGCGGCTTCCATATGAGTTGCCCCCTCTGCCCCAGGGGGGATTGTTCACCACGAGTGTCACGAAAGGATCCTTGGGATTTCTTGAACCATATCTTTCCTCCCTTCTGGTTCCTGGAGTAGGACCTCTGGGGGTTGGAAAAGCATATGACCACAACAGACAAGGTCTTTCTGTCTTTCTCACTATGTGCAAGTGTGTCTCGTACTTTGGGTCCAAAAAGTGCAGATTCGTCGACAGGTGCTTTGATGAAGAAAGATATAAAGGGATCTGCGAAGTCACACAACTGCATCCAAGCATTACCTCTCATGACAACACCAGATGCGGTAGCTTGAGCTGCCCCCTCGGTGGTGTGAGATATCAAACACATCGAGGAGTTTGAGATGGATTCAAGGGTAGCTAGCTTCGAGGCGACAGTGTCACGCACCTCATCAGGCAGTACCCCCACCAAAGAGGAAAACATTTCAGAAATTAGGTCTCTTTGGAGGTGAGTAAAGTGTGCCAGATAATTCAGTGACCGAATGGCGAAGGTCGCTGATGCATAGGTCCACTTCCCGAGTCTGTCCATGGTGTGGGACTCCCTGTTTAGAGGATGGACAGAGGAACTATCTTCTGCCATTTCCCTCTTGGTGGCCGCTGCAACAACCATAGAATTAACTGTCAGCTGCTTGGACCAGTGGTGCTGGTCTTCAGGTGTAGATAAAATTTTGTCCGGCCTCCGGGGGACAGGTTCTACATTGTCCAGGGCCTTCCAGGTATGCTGCACAATTAGTTTGACAAGATCATCTGCTGGTGGGGTCACCCAAAAAGTGGATGGCCAGGCACGGAAGGCCTGCAGAAACACAGATTCCTCAGAGGAAGCAGAGGAAAGGTTAGAGGACTTCCATTCCCCCCGCTGTTTGAGGATTTCAGGAATGTCTTCGAAAGAAACGTCGTCTGGGGGAGAACGTGGAGACCCTTCCCCCTCATCACAATCAGTGTCTTCTGTGATAGATTCCTCTGGGGAGTCAAGGTACTTTCTCTTGCACCGTTTCTTCGGGTGGCTCTCCAGTGGGATCTTCTGAGGAGGACTCTGGAGAAGGGGTTCTTTTCACAGGGGGTTCTTGTGACTCCTGTGCCCGGGGACCCGACATAGCGGGTTGGGAGAGGTGCATGCTAGGGGAGGTTTCTGATACTGGTGTCCTAGGTGCTGGCTGTGAGCCTTTGGAATGAAGGACCCTTTCCATCACCTGTACAGCAGGCCCACTCGAGCCCACCTCCAGTTGAGGGATTCTGAGAGAACTGGAAGCCGTCGGAACCGTGAACATAGACGTTGCCAGTGAGAAAATAGGTGCCGGATTCAGTACCAAGGTATGGACGATCCAAGCACCACTCCAAGAAAGCATCGGCTCCATCATAGCCGATGCAGGAAGGGTGGTCGGTGCCGTCAGGGGAGACACTGCTGTCGGAGCCGAGACAGTAAGTACCGAAGTGGACATTGGTACCGGGAACAGGGTGGATGCTGGAGGAGGATAAGCAGGGGAAGATGAGGTTAAAGATTCCGAGCCAGGAGGGACAGAAGGTCTAGCTGGAATGGGCAATCCCCTAGATGCCAGAAGCTGGTCCACAACCCGCACTAGGTCTAATTTGAAAAACTCCTAGTGGAGCTAAAGGAGGCTGCTGAAAGGGAATCAGGTCTTTCTAGAAAGGGGCTAAACCTCTGCCCCAAGAAAGGGTCGTAAGTTGGAGAATATCTTGTCCTTGGCAGTTATTTGAATTTTGGAACCAATGGAGCAGAAGATACTGTTGGTACTTTGGCCGGGGATGGTGCCAAGGCATGTATAGTCATCTGAGCCCATGGAGCCGAAGAAGATGTTGGCACCTTGAACGGGGATGGTGCTGAGGCATGTACAGTCATCGGAGCCCATGGAGCCGAGGGGACTGTCGGCACTGTGGATGGGCATGGAGCCAAGGCATCGGAGCTAATGTGGGAACCAAGGATGGCACCAACGTCAGTGGTGCCATGATTAGAACCAAAATAGGAGTGAATACCATGGTTGGCACCGAGGGAGAGGACACAGATCCTGGTGCCGAAGAGGTCTGCGCCAAGGGCGCCTGGCGAATCATGGAGCCGACTCTGTTCCATAACTGACGGAGATACAGGAACCGAGTGATTCCGTTTTTCTTTATATTTTTTGGTCTTAGGAAAGGATGAGACCTCCGACCCAGATAGGTGTCTTGAGTAAACCTTTTAAAATAAGTTTATTCTTACGTTCTGCTAGTGTCCGATTACTAAAACTAGCACATATGTCACAATCAGCTTTAATATATGATCCACGCCCAAACAGTAGACACAACAAACATGTATATCTGAGTTAGGCATCTTACATCCACACTTATCACACTGTTTAAAACCCAACTTAGCTTTGTCTGACATGGTAAGGAAACAGTAATATCCTATAGAAAAATTAAGATAAAGTAATAATAATAATAATCTTTAATATATAAAGATAAAATAATAAAATACCAGTGATGTTATGTTAAGGAATACCACTAGTAAAAAGGGAAGGCCTGTCAAAGACGGAGAGAGGGTCAGTAACAAAAAGGGTAAAAAATTAAATTACCAAGGAAAAGGGTAGGAAATAGGCCTAGGTTATAGGCGACAGTGAGAAAAGGCTAACTTGACTAAAAATTTAGTAATTTAGAAGAAAAACTGTCATAAAATCAACAATTTACTAGTTAGCTTTGAGAGAGATGGCTAACACGTCTGATTCGGAATGAGGCAAACGAGATCTGTAGTATCTAGGAGAGGGGCATTGTGGGTAGGTTCTTAGCTGAGAGTTTTTGGCTTGCGCGAGCTGGGAAACTGTCGTATCGGTTCCGAGGACGGAACCGAGGTCCTATCTGTAATAAATGAACAAAGATTTACATCATCAGATATATAGATTCAGCTGCATGCCTAGATTGAATAGGATATTAAATGTATAAAAAATTTAAGGGATTGGCAAAAAAATATTTTTAAAGATTTTGAATGAATGATTAGATGAAGGTTTTTATTAATAAAAAATTATGTAGTGGAATACTTAGTTTCATATAGAGGAAGGAAGACAGAAGACAAAAACTGGAGGAACGATAGTATTGAATAATAATGATAAGATCTTTATGAAAATAATACAAAAGAGATGTGATACTAAATGTAAAATACGGAGGATAGCATAAATAGTATAAAGAAGAAATGTTGTCAAGAATTAATGATAGGTAGAGGAATTGTGGATGATACTATGAACAGAAAAGAAGTTAAAGTCATGATAGGAGACCTTAAGGCATTTGACACAATTGGACATGAAATCTTGTGAATAGTATTGAAAGAATATAAGTAATAAAGTTAGGAAATTATGTATGTCAGTGTGTAGCAATAATAAATTAAAACTACTTGTAAATGTATGGTTAAGCCAAGAGATAGATATGAAGAGTGGTGTAAGATGAGGATGTCCAATAAGTGGTATACTCTTTGCATAAGTTATGAATGTGATAATATGTGAAATAAGTTGGAAAATGAAGGCGGTGAGGTATATAACACCTGAAGGGTTACAAATTCCTGTTGCATTAACATATGCAGATGATATTATAATAATTGCAAAAAAAATAATTTTGGATAAAAGTGGTAATTTGTACAAATGAGTGTCTAGAAATGACAGGGATGGCTTTAAATTAAGAGAAAAGTAAAGGTTTACATGATGTAGTAAAGACTGGGAGTATATATTTTATAATAAATTAAATTTGTGTTGGGTATGAAATTTGGGAATAAAGATATAACTAGAATTCAGTGGGGAAAAAACAGTAGAAGAAATAAAATAACCTGTCTTTTCTGGAGAACATATACATTAAAAGGCTTATTTGATAAATTCAATACTGATGGCAAAAACAGCATACATAACAAGTGTATTTATGCTGCCAACAGTATTTGAAAAATAATTATTGCAGATCATTTGTTTTCATTTATATGAGGTTCTAGATTGAATCCGGTAAAAAGAGGAGTTTTGTATGTAAATAAAGGAGGAAGAGGTTTAGGGTTAATTAACCCAATGGTATATGCTGCTTCATTAAATTTGTACAAAGTGTTAACGTGGATAAATGAAAAAGGTGAGATATTAGTAGTAAAACTGTATAAATGCAAGTATGATAAATTTTGGGGTATGGTAAAAAAGAGTAAAAGAGAAAGAGTGTATAAATGAAGAAAAAATAAGTTATGTTCTTACCATAACGTTCCATGTGGAGTGTTCATCTCGCCTTTGTTCTTACACATGGGTGTCGGAGCCGATCCTCGGCTCAGTCGGCTTAGCTGTAAAGCTTTGCATCCAGAAGAAGCTCGAGACCAACCTATCTCCCACAATTCCCTCTGCCTTTACCTCATATCTAGTTTGCAAAACAACATCAGATCCAGCAACAACAATGTAAACATCCAAGAATACCTACATATACACAAGGAGCATAAGTAACTCAAGCCAGTAGTACAACAGAGAGACCACTAGTGGGAGACAAACAGACCAGACATCTAAACTGGACGTTCTTCCTGACCTGAGGGTGGGAGGGTGGGGATGTAAGAACAAAGGCGAGATGAACACTCCACATGGAACGTTATGGTAAGAACATAACTTCTTTATGTGAGAGTGTTCAATCTCGCCGTTTGTTCTTACACATGGGTAGCGTCCCTAGCTCCGTGACCCTGAGAGACTCACGGAAGAACGTTCCTGAGCACAGTGGACCCAAAAGTTGCTCTGTCCCTGGAAATCCTGTCCACTTTATAATGAGTGATGAATGTATGTGGTTTAGACCAAGTGGCGGCCGCACAAATCGTGTCCAAGGGCAGGCGAGCCACATGAGCCAAAGATGTAGAAACTGATCTAGTAGAATGCCCTTTTGATTTGGTGGGCAAACTATGACTAGAAGCAGCATAAACTAAGGTAATACAATCAGTTAGCCATTTGGAGAGAGTACGCTTAGTGACTGCCATGCCCTTTTTGTTGTCCGCAAAGGCTATAAAAAGTTGGTCTGCTTTCCTATGATCTTTAGTTCTATCTAGGTAGAATCTGAGTTGTCTATGAACATCCAACTTGTGCAACATATATTCTAGCTTATTGGAATGATTTTTGAAAAATGTGGGAAGCTCAATGGATTGATTAATGTTGTTAACTGAACAAACCTTAGGGAGGAAAGAAGGGTTGGTGCGTAAAGATACCCTGTCCGGGTGAAAATTAAATATGGCTGTTTAATAGAGAGCTTGAAGTTCCGATACTGTCTGGCTGAAGTGATAGCTACTAGGAAGATAGTTTTCCAGGACAAGAACTTTAAGGAACAGGAAGAAGCTGGTTCAAAGGGTGGTAACATTAGTTGGGATAAAAGGAGGTTTAGATTCCAAGGCCGTAGGAAACCTAACCGGTGGTCTAAGATGAAAGGAGCCTTTCAAAAGGCTTTACAAAGCCTATGAGCCATAATGGCTCCATTCTCTCCTACATGAAAGTTAGAAATAGCAGCCAGCTGAACCCTCAAGGTGGCAGTAGAGGCTCCTTGGTGAAACAGCATGGATAGGAACTCCAAAACCTTGTTTAGCGGGGCTATTAAGGGATCTAAATGCTGTGCAGTCCCAGTAGACAAAACGTTTCCACTTACTGGTATAAATTTTTGTAGTGGAAGCCTTATGAGAGGCTACTAGAATGTCTTGAACCATGAAGAGAGAAGATCAGACCTGGCTAAGAAGGGCGGAGCAGCCAAGCTGCTAACCTGAGGGACAGGAGGCGGCGGGTGGGGAGCTCCTGGCCGAATGAGTCAGTAGGTCTGGCACGGGTCCAGAATCCAGGGCTCCCAATTTGGTGTGCTTGAAGAAAGGAAACCAAATCTGACGAGGCCAGAATGGGGCAATGAGAATTACAGTCCTTTCTAGGTCCTTGGCTTTCTGGAGAAATCTCAGAATCAGAGGTATAGGGGGGAAAGCGTACAGGAGACCCGGGGGCCAATCGTGAATCAGAGCGTCCCTGGGGACATCCCCTGGAGGGGGTAACAGGGCAAAGTAGCTTCTGCATTTGGTGTTCATTGGAGACGCAAACAGATCACAGCAAGGCTGGCCCCACTTGCGGAATATCATTTCCGCTATTGTCTGGTTGAGGGACCACTCGTGAGGTAACAGGATGGCTCTGCTCAACCTGTCCGCTATAACGTTGGATAACCCTGGGATGTGCGTTGCTATCAGAAAGCGACCCGTGGACTCTGCCCATTGCCAAATTCTCATGGCCTCTCTGCACAACTGGTAAGACTTGGATGTCCTTCATGGATGCATCTGCAGTCATAACAACTTGGTTGTCCTGTCGTCAGGCAGCCCTTCGGTCGGCCGGATTCCAAAGTCTGGGTCCGGCTTCGGCTGATGTCGCACTCCACCCGACGTCATCTCTGTTGGTCTTCGGGTATAAAGGCATCAGCCGCGCCATTTCTTCAGTCTTTCTTGCCGTGGCGAAGCAGAAGCTGTTTGCAAGTGCGGTCGGTCAGATCCAGAGATTCCTACTACCGAATACTACTTGAAGACTTCTAAAAGCTAAGTACCCGTTGGGACCTTTTCTTACCTCAGCCGATGTCAGAAAAAGTAAACAATTGTTTAACTTGTGGAAACAAATACCTCATAAGGATTTCCACTCTTACTGCCTACCTTGTTTAGGCCCAGACCACGACGTAGCTGCCTGTTCAGCCTGTGCTTCCTTCAACCGGCGAGCGCTTAGGTGTCGGTCGGAGTTTGCTGAACAGTTTTGACTCCGATTTTGCGTACATTATGCCGTCGGATCATCCGACTACCCAAATAATTAAAAAACGCAAGGAAAAAGACCGACACTCGCGGTCCGCGGTTTCGGCTGAAACCACGGATAAGCAAACCGCGAGTGTCTCGGTTTCGGCCGAAACCGAGAAAACCGGTCATTCCTCAGCCGAAACCATGACTACTACCGAGGCTCCTGCTACTACAGTTGAATTGGCCTCTGAAATTTTACCTTCTACTGTGGCTTCTAGTGAGTTATCTGACACCATCCCTTTGGATGTTTCTACCCCAGCACGTGGTGCTGCTAGGCCTCCTGCAGCCATGTCTATCAAGGCAGCAAAAACTGTTAGTACAGTTCCTGCTAAGGCCCCCTCTCACAGACACCCTTCTAGCTCTCAAATGCTTACCCTGGCAGAGGATTTGATTTCTTTAATTAGGGGATCCCAATCACACCCAGACAGGGCCTCTCAGCCTCCAGAAAAGAGACCTAGAACAGAGCCACCCCAGCAGGAAGGCTCTGATGATTCTTCGGAGGACTCAGACACTACAGAACAGCCAGAGGCTCCTTTGTCCACTTATGAAGACTCCGATGTTGATGATTCCATTCCATCCGCTCTCCACCAGAGGAATTCTCCTTTGGGGAAACCTTACATGCCATGAGAGAACAATTCCAATGGCAGGACAGGATTTCTCAGACTCAAGAAAAGGCTTAGAACCTTTCTGCACCTGCCAACACAGGCCCTTAGCTATACCTCCAGTTTGCCTGTTGTGGATGATGCATTTAATGACGTTGCACTGCACCTGATTCCTTACCCCAGCTCCTGCCAAACCAGACAGATTTTACAGGGTGCCTAACACTCATCACCACCTTTACAAGGCCCCACTTGCAGACCCTGAGACTATTTCCCAGGGGCCTAAGGCAGTAGCCTCTACCTCTACAAAAACCCTCTCCTTCTGAAAGGGAAGCCAGGTCATTAGACAGATGGGGCAAAAAGTTTACATCCGCCACTCTCTCAGCTAGAGCTTTAAACTGTCAGTTTCATGATTCAATACCAAGAGTTTATGCTTGATCAGTTGTCTAAGAAACTTTCCTCTGAAGAAACCTTAGATAAGAAATATGTCTTAGAAATGGTGAATAACATACAGCAGGTTAGTAACCATTCTTTGAAATGTGGCTATGATGCACTGGAGGCTTCATTTAGATCAGCCATGACTGGCACAGTGATAAGAAGGCATGCATGGTTGAAAGAACAAGTCCTGCCGGATCATGTAAAAGCAAAGTTGTTAGATGCTCCTATGGATAAGGACAATCTATTTGGTACTTCCGCTCAACAGGTAATGAAGAAAATGGAAGAGAAGGCAAAATCTGTACAAACAGTTAAGGATTTCTTACAGGTTCAGCCCCCTCGGTTTAGCAGAAACTGGCCTGCCAAGAATTGGTCCTTTCCAGACTCCTCAAAGACCCAAAGAGGCAGGTATAGACGCTCTAGAGGCAGAAACCAATCCAGAGGTAGTGCCTACAGAGGATGACAGTGGCAAGGTAACAACCAGAGAGGCACTAACACAAACACTGCCACTGCAGCAGGACAATCACAGTGACTTGGCTCTGACACCGCCTACCAGAGAGCAAATAGCAGCACCTTTAGGCGGAAAGCTAGCCTTATTTTCAAGAAATTGGCACTATATCACAAAAGACAAGTGGATTTTAAAAACCATAGACCAAGGCTACAGGTTCCATTTCCACACCTTACCAGTAAACAGTGGAATGCCAAATTTACCACCAACTCAAAAACAGAAGCTCTAAACCAGGTAATTCAGCTAACCAACATGAGAGCTGTGGAGAGAGTACCACAAAATCAACAGGGCAAAGGATTTTACTCCAGACTCTTTCTAGTCCCAAGAAAAGAAAAGACTTGGAGACCCATTCTCGATCTGTCCATCTTAAACACATACATCATCGTCCCAAAATTCAAAATGCTGACCCTACAGCAACTTCTTCCCATGCTGGGCAAGGAGTGTTGGCTGGTGACTCTAGACCTCAAGGAGGCATACCTGCACGTCCCCATTCGACCAATTTGCAGAAGATACCTCAGATTCCTTGCAGGATCAGAGCATTATCAATTCTCAGCATTGCCCTTTGGCTTATCTACTGCCCAGAGTATTCACAAAATGCCTGGCATCAGTAATTGCTCATTGCAGGCTACAGGGAATCCAAATCTATCCATACCTGGACGATTGCCTGCTACAAGCGGACAACAAAGACAAGCTGACAACAGATTTACAAAGGGTCATTTACTTGTTACAAGCCCTGGGATACACAGTCAATCTAAAAAAGTCAAGGCTGATTCCATCCCAGACAAGAACTTTCTTGGGTGCAGAATTGGATACAGTAAAACAAATGGCATTCCTGACTGCAGAAAAACAAGAACAACTTCCTCATTACTTCTTGGCATTAACAAAGCAGAACAAACTAACAGCAAGAAAAATACTGCAGGCCTTGGGATTCATGGCATCATGCATAATCCTGATTCCTCATGCAAGACTGCATATGAGAAAGCTACAGTGGTACCTAAAAAACTTATGGTCTCAGCACAGCCACAGCCTAGAAACCGAAATACCGCTAATCCCATGCCTAAGACAAGAATTCCTATGGTGGGCCCAAGCATGCCAGGCAAACCTAGGCTTGCCCTTCCACAAAGGTCAAGCCACCAGATCATCACAACGGACGCCTCAGACCTAGGTTGGGGGGCACACATGTTGGACAAATGCATACAAGGATTGTGGACTCCAGACCAGCTGCACCTGCACATAAACCAAAAGGAAATGCTGGCAGTACAGCTAGCAATCCAGAAATTCAAACCTTTCCTAAAAGAAGGCCATTTATTGATAAGGACAGACAACACCACAGTCATGTGGTACATCAACAAGCAAGGCGGCACTCATTCTTACCCCCTATGCAGAATGACTCTGGACCTTTGGAACATGGCACTGAACTACAACATCCAGTTACAGGCAACCTTTGTGCCAGGAAAAGAAAATACACTAGCAGATATGTTAAGCAGAACCACATCGAATGCTCACGAATGGATGCTGCACCCGGACATATTCAAGGCCATCACAAGAAAATGGGGAATACCACAAATAGACCTGTTCGCATCCCCACTCAACCACCAACTCAGGAAATTCTGCACAAGGGCGTGCCACCCTCTTGCATGGAAGGTGGACTCCCTTTCCTTCAGTTGGAAAGGCCTGACAGCTTATGCCTTTCCACCTCTTCCTTTGATGCACAAGGTACTGCTGAAAATCAAAGAGGAACAACCAAGGATAATCCTGATAGCTCCAAATTGGCCAAGACAACACTGGTATCCCTTGCTCAGGAGCATGTCTCAGGGGAGAATGTGGCCAATACCTCTGATGCCCTTGATGTTAACTCAGAACAAATACAGCATCCTGCATCCAAACCTAAAAACCTTACAACTGACTGCCTGGAACATCACTTAAGAACAACCAACCCAGATTTATCCCAAAGGGTTAAAGACATTATACTTGAAGCCCAGACCTTCAACAAGAAGGAACTATGCAGGAAAATGGAAAAGGTTTGCCACTTGGAGTGCTGAAAGAGGAAAAGATGTGTCAAACATAGACATTGCTAACATCCTGGAATACTTGGCAGAGCTTCTACACACAGGTCTGTCCTATTCCTCCATCAAGATACATGCATCAGCTATCTCTGGAATACAGCTATGATCCGCCTGTCTACTCACATCCTCTACTCAGGCAATTCCTCAGAGGAATCAAGAATGTAAAACCTCCTAGGAAACCACCACTGCCAGCATGGGACTTAAATTTTGTACTAGAAAAATTGACACTCCCACCATTTGAACCAGCAGGAACAGCGGATCTTCAACACCTATCATGGAAAACTGCTTTCCTCCTGGCAATTACTTCAGCAAGAAGGGTTTCAGAACTCCAGGCCTTAATGGCAGTACAACCCTTCCTGATCTTCCATCAAGATAGAGTCTCCATGAGAACTAATCCTACATTTATGCCAAAGGTGGTATCCAGAGTGTCCTTAAACCAGGCAATCCACCTACCTACCTTCTTTCCCAACCCACAGAACAGGGGGGAAAGACTACTGCATACTTTGGATGTACATAGACAGTTACGCTACTACCTGGACAGAACAAAAGAAAACAGAAAGACTGACCAGCTGTTAGTGGCCTATGCATCAGGAAGGGAAGGAAAAGCAATTTCCAAGCAAACAATCTCCAAATGGATCGGAAATTGCATAAGATTCTGTTACTCCCACCATGAGAAACCAATGCCACAGAACATAAGACCTCATTCAACAAGAGCTACAGCCACTACCACAGCATTCTTACGAGGAGTGGCAACCAAGGACATTATTGAGGCGGCTACTTGGACCTCCGTGCATACATTTGCCAAGCATTACAATTTACCTCTATATTCCAGATCCCGAGCAGGGTTTGCCACTGCTGTACTGCAAGGGATCCTGACTACACCATAATTTTTACTTATTTTTCCTCCACCCCTAGTTTAGCTATGGTATTCTACCCAGTTGTTATGACTGCAGATGCATCCATGAAGGACATAGTACAGTTTGTACCTACCATAAATGTAGATGTCCGAACTGGATAGCATCTGCAGTCAGGATTACCACCCTCCTTCCCTCTGTGGTACTCCTAGGGTATTTACACTCCTAATAGCTAGCTGGGGGGGAGTCTCTTATGGTGTATTTGTTTGTATATATGTACATACATGCTTATTTTTTGTACATGCCTTCTTCCTTGTCTGCATACATTGGCATTTATCCAAATTTTAGCCTTCCAAGAGGGCCACTGGCATCTGGGGCAAGAAAAACTGAAGAAAATGGCGTCGGCTGATGCCTTTATACCCGAAGACCAACAGAGATGACGTCGGGTGGAGTGCGACATCAGCCGAAGCCGGACCCAGACTTTGGAATCCGGCCGACCGAAGGGCTGCCTGATGACAGGACAACCCAGTTGTTATGACTGCAGATGCTATCCAGTTCGGACATCTACATTTATGGTAGGTACAAAACTGTACTTTCCTCCTTGTTTGTTTATGTACCAAACTACGGACATGTTGTCCATTTGAACTGCAATGGTCCCTAGAGGTAGAAGGGGGGAAAAATGTTGCAACGCTAGAAACACTGTGCTCATCTCTAGGACATTGATGTGCAGGTTGTACTCTCTGGGGATTTCTTGGACAACAGAAGGAGAGATATGTGTTTTTGTAGGGAAGCTATTCTTGCGGAGGGAAGTCTTAGATGCAAGGAACGGGTATCCAAATCTGCCCCTATAAATGAAATATGCTGTGATGGCTGTAAGGCAGATTTTTTGAAATTTATCGAAATCCCTAGGTGAACACAAAGGCTGAGTGTGTAGTCCCTGGCCTGTATCAGTCGACGCTCGGTGGTGGCAGTAAGGAGCCAGTCGTCTAGATACGGAAACACCCGGAATCCTAGGCGTCTCAAGTGAGACGCTACCACTGCCATGCATTTGGTGAAAACCCTGCGGGCTGAGGTTAGACCAAAGGGCAGGGCTCGAAACTGAAAATGGCTGGCTCCCAGCCGGAAGCGCAGGTGATCTCTGGACGCTCTGGCCATTTTGATGTGGTAGTATGCTTCCTTGAGATCTATCGAGCACATCCAGTCGTCCTTCTGTAAAAACGGAAGGATTGATTGAAGCGTGACCATCCGGAACTTTTCTTTCTACACATAGGTATTGAGATTGCTGAGGTCCAGAATTGGCCTCCAGTCCACTGTCTTTTTTGGAACTAAAAAGAACCTTGAGTAAGTTCCAGATCCTCTTTGGTCCGCGCGGGACTGGTTGGATGACCCTTTTTTCTAGCAGCTTTGAAATTTCTATAGCTGCAGGTTGTTGCAGATGGGGCGGTACATCTAGGAATCTTTTCTGTGGTAACGGGGGATATAGAAATGGGATTTGGTAACCTCTGGTAATAATGCTTTTTACCCATTTGTCTGAAGTAAGGCTTTGCCAGGCCTGAGGGTATAAAGCTAAGCGACCCCCGACTGCCTCCAGAGCAGGACAGTCGGGCCTCCTTTCAGGAATGCTGGAAAGGCTTCCCAGGGATAGTATCCCTGTCGCCTTGGTTCTGCGGACCCCCTCTGCCGCCAGGGCGACGTATTCCACTTCTGCCCCCCCCTCTGCCTCTGGAGGGGGCATCACCCTGTGTGCTTGGGAAAGAACCCTGGGGTTTATGAAACCACATTTTCCCACCTCGTTGCCCTTTGGGGTACGGTCTGGATGGGGTGGAAAAACGGACTCCGACAGCAGACAGAGTCTTTCCCTCTTGCTCACACCGGGTCAGGGTCTCCTTTACTTTAGGGCCAAAGAGAGTGGCACCATCAAAGGGGGCGTTAGTAAAGGAAGACTTGAAGGCTTCTGCAAAGGAGCACAGGTGCATCCAGGATTGTCTATGAAGAGCAATCGCTGAAGCCGCAGCCCTACTCGACCCTTCGGCTGCATACGAGATGAGCCTCATGGACGAGTTTACAATAGATGTAAGGGTATTGAGCTGTGCTGTAACCTTATCCGAGACAGCAGCATCTGTAGTACCCTGGAGGGTATCTCCCAACTCTTTGACTAGATCCCTCTGTAATCGTGTGAAATGTGTCAAATAGTTCAGCGATCGCATGGAAAAAGTCGCTGAACTGAAAATGCGCTTCCCATATCTGTCCATGGTCCTAGAATCTCTGTTAGGAGGATGGACAGACGAGGAAGATTCGGACATCTCCTTTATCGTAGCAGCTGCCACCACCATAGCATCCACTGGAACTCCCTTAGTGAGGTATGCCTTATCCTGAGGGGCCGTTATATATTTATTAGGCTTTCTGGGAACTGGCTCCACCGTGTCAGGTGTCTCCCACGCCCTTTGAGCAATTAAATCCATTAACTCGACGAAGGGCGGAGTGACCCAAGAGGAAGAAGGGCGAGCACCGAATGCCTTCAGCAAAACTGACTCATCCTCAGAAGGGGGTAGGGCTTGCCAATCACCTCTCTGTTTCAGGATCTCCAGGATGTCAGAGAAGGAGACATCCTCCGAGGGTGATTTTGGGGACCCTTCTGACTCATCTAAGTCAGCGTCTGATGTTAAGGACTCTTGAGGAGAATCCAAGTGCCTCCTCTTGCACAATCTTTTCCTTGGGACGTCATCGGGGGGACATCCGATGAAGCCTCCGAGGAAGAAGGGGCTCCCTCTGGGGGCGGCTGAGACACTGGTGCTCGACGCTTTTGAGTAGTCGTAGGTGCAGAAGAGGATAACGGGCCTTTATGGGAGGGAGAAGTTGCTTCTGCTGAAGTAGTTGTTTGGGAAGATAATACCTTCCTCATAAGGTCGAAGGCCCCTGGACCCCGAGCCGAGGAATCCCCCGGTTCCGAAGAACGCGGAGGTATCACCGACGCGGAAGCCAAGGGCACCGACCCCGAGGACGGAGCTGAGGCGATCCGTGCCGAGGCGCCGAGAGGGAGAGTCGGCACCGAAACATCGGTTCGACTCTCGGTCCCGGAACCAAGGATAGATCGACGGCTCCGCGAGTCCAGCAGTGGTTCCGACGGAGTCGAGGTCAACGGTGCCGACCGAGAAAGAGATGGTTCCAGCACCAAGGGCTCCACTATCAGCAGATCAGCGTCTCCCGGCTCCGAGGGCTGAGTAGGCCTCGGAGGAGGACCAGATGGAGACAAGGGAAGGCCTTCGAGTCTCGACACTAACTGAGAGGAGACTGCAATTGGACAGGGCCGTGTTATCCATCAACTTCTGCACCACACGATCTACGTCGGTGTCGGAGAGAGGCCTGGAAGATCACGTTGAAGGAGTCGAGGACGGTGCCGACCTCAAAAGAGCAGGAGGTGGAAGTCCCGTCACCGGTTCCAAGACCCAAAGTTCGGTGACAGACAATAGTTCAACACTCGGCCCCGAAGTCTGTGGAACCGATGAACGAACTTTTAAAGAAGAACTTGGAGCCGATGACCTGGGCTCCGAAGTCCTCGACTCCTTCGAGGATTTAGAAGTCTGGTCTGACTTGTCTAAAGCCTCTTGGAAGGCAGGCTTCAAAAGACCTCTGTCCATAAGCTTCCTGCGCCTATCTGTCATGACCCTTCCACTAAAGGAATGACATATGGAGCAGTCCTCCTGAAGATGGAGAGGGCCAAGACAGTAGACACAGGAGCTATGGTTGTCGGTGACAGACATCTTCTGCCCGCACTGACATCTTTTAAAACCTGATTTAACCTTCTCTGACATAACAAGTATTGAAGATTGTCAAGAAACACAGTCAAAAAGTGAAAAGTCACAGCAGTAATATCAAGTAGTACCAAGTAATATCAAGTAGTCATATCCGAGTTTTTAGCAGGTGAGGTAGGCCCTAGGTAACCTAAACTAAATATAAATGTATAAATACACTATATATATATATAGTCGAAGGGAAGACCAGACCATACACACACACACACACACACACACACACTAAATAAGTCTATAATCCTAGGAATTCTCAAGAAAATTCTCTTAGAAAAACTTTAGCTTATCTGTTCCAGTTGGCTCAGAGCTCTTCAGAACGATGCGATCGGTTGCAGCGGCAAACTAGATCTGAGGTAAAGGCAGAGGGAATTGTGGGAGATAGGTTAGTCTCGAGCTTCTTCTGGATGCAAAGCTTTGCTAAGCGGCCGTGACACCCATGTGTAAGAACAAACGGTGAGATTGAACACTCTCACATTAAACTGTTGTCAAGAAAAAGTATTTTTGTGGAAAATAAAAATTGATGATGCAGAAAAAGAAAAGTATGGTATAAGAATGTAATGATAAAACATTACTATGTAAAATCATGGGAAAATCTAACAGATGAAAAAGTAAAGCTATAAAAATAAGAAGCAAGTGGTGTAATCAGAAAGTAGGATCAATATTTTTTTGTGGAGCCTGATAATAGATAAATTGCCAGTAAAAATAAATATACCACATAAAACGAAAAGTGATAGAATATCGCCAAATTCAGTAAAGCCCACATGGTCTGTTTGCATCGTATGCGTGGCACAGTAGCGCAGTTTTAGATTCAGTAAGTGGCTCTACACAGTGTGTAGAGCCGCACAAACAAGGTAAACTCTCTGAAATGCTAATTACAGCATAAGCATCTGAACTGTATGATAATCAACCAATCCAAGATGGAGTAGCTGTTCAACAAACTGTAAAGCAACCGTGTAGACTCAGTGCTGGTTTTCCCTGCTAATTCCAAAATCTATTGGAATACAGCCATGGAAAGAAGTCTACACAGAAAGAATGTTACGGGCTGCTTTTGCTTTAATTCATGTGTATGTGCATCAGGTCTATGTTGCTGCTGCTGCTAATAGACAAAGGCCAAGAAGGAGAAGAATTTTCATGCTCTGTTTAACTTATCACATTCTACATGATGTGGAAATTATAGAGCACTACAGGGTGGATAGACACACACTACATGAACTCTGCAATTTCTGTCGTCCTCAATTCAGAGCCAGGGCAAACTGAGGGAAACCCATACCAGTATAGACAAAGGTATGTGTAGCACTTAGAATTGTAGCTACAGGTACCTTTCGGACACCAACAGGGGACATTTTGGGGGTGTCACAGGCATCAGTATCCAAGATCCTGCATCAGTTCCTGAATGCTATGATACAGCATGCTAGTGACCACATATATTTTCCTTGTACTCCTGAGGATAGAGCCACAAATATGCAGGAGTTCTCCCATGCAGCACACTACCCTGAAGTACTGGCTGCCATAGATTGGTGGATCAGTCTTTGGACCGCTCTTTTTTGGCATTTACTTCTCAGAAGTCAAGGTCAATGTCAGTTGTCTCTGGCTGACTAAATTTGCAGATAATTGCAAATTAGGAGCGGTCACTGAATCTCACACTGACACAGATGTTCTACAGGAGGGGCTTACACAGACAAACAACTAGTGTCAGAGCCATGGACTAAAACTAAATGCCAAGAAATGCATAATAGCATTCCTTGGGAAGTCTTCCATTCCAGGTAACTATCATATCGACAACACACCCCTTAGAGTTGACCCAGTAGTCAGGGACTTAAGGACACACACACATAGTAACCTAGCCTTTGATCATTCCATGTCTGCAGTGGTGAGGAAATCATTCTATGTTGAGCAACATATAAACCAAGGTATGGCATCTAAGTCTGAGGAAGTCATTGTTCCACTGTATTCGACATTTATCAGACCTATCATTGAGAACTGTGCCCCCTTTGGTATGTACCTAACCAGGCATATCCAACAATTGGAACATCCATAGAGGTTCCTCACTAAAAGAATACAGGGTGTAAGTAATATGTCCTCTGCAGACCACCTCAAGGCTCTATCCCTGTATTCTGTCTCCTACAGGCTTTTGAGGGGAGATCTATGCCTGGCATACAGGGCATTGTCAGATTCCACTCTGATGGACCCCCTGCATATCCACAAAACAAATAGCACCAGAATTACCCATTCTAAAGACTTAAACCTTGTCTGATATAAATATGACTTGCTGGAGAAATAGGTATGTATCCCAGAGACTACCCCGTACATGGAACAGGCGCCCATCCATGTGAAGCAGAGTTCCTCCCTAACCTAATTCAAGTGCAACTTGGACAATTCAATGGGAAACTGGAAAAGTATCCCTGGATTAGCACCTATATCTGTAATGGAGGTAACCTGTAAGTGGTTTGTCTCCCAGACCCATGTTTACACTTACCAAGGGTATCAGAACTTGTCATGAGATATGGGATGTATGGCCATGCTTGCCCTTGTGGTTGTTAGCCTGGTAAACATCTTTGAACATATAGAAATTAAGGCACCACCTGGGAAACAGGGAAGTCTTTACATGTGTAATGCCAAGGGAATTATCTTGAACATATGTGCTGGCAACCCAGGCAGTTATCACGAATCACATGTCTGGCACACCTTCCAGCTGTATCAGATGTTCACTGGGGGGGATATCCCACGGGTTCATTAACTGGGGGATGCAGGTTATGCACTGAAACTGTGGCTGATGACTCCAGTCAGAAATGCACACACACCTGATGAAGAACATAGAAATATCATAGAGTATGTGGTTGTGCTGCTGAAGTCACAGTTCAGGTGCCTAGATACATCTGGGGGAGTCCTGCAGTACAGTCAACGTACATGTACTGAAATATTCACTGTATGTGCTATGCTACACAACATCATCCTGAGAAAAGAGCTTCAGCAGGATCAACAAGGGGAAGGGGTACATATCCCACCACCAATGACAAGGTCATCACATCCACACTGTGAGGAGTCAGAGGGGGAACCAACAGCTGCTGTGGGTGTAGGCAGATTTATGTATGCTCAGTATGCCTTTGCATTGGCTAAGAGGCAACTCCTACCACACTCCCCACATAAGGGGGCTAAAATCTTCCTCTTGCTCACATCCATATAGTAATGGTGCAAGGCAACACCCACCTTTACCTACCCATATAATGACTGTGTACTGCTAGCATCAGACAGAGTTAGCCCTGAACTAAAACTATTGCAACTGCTGGAGTCACAAGTTAAGTGTTGAACCTGGAAAGTACTGTGTAATAATACAAATGAGTGGCATATCCTTGCATGTTGTTACTTGGTAGTGTAAGCAAGTAAAAGGTGGGTGATTTGTACAGAAATGACTTCAACATGTGACGACAGAGACTTATGTAATTTGTATGTGTCAACATAAATTGGGTAAGCACTTTCACTAGTCACACTAGCTTCATCAAACCATATCTAAACAATAAAAGTAAACCATTATATGTACAAGACATCATGAAATAAAATACAAAATGGCCTATCAGAGAAAAAGCATTCAATTCCCATAGCAACAATAAAAACATTATGTAACTGACTCTCTCAGCATCACTTACCATATCTCCCAGTCGTTCATTCAACCTCATTCTTTCTATGATCATGAATCTAAAAGCATGCCTCTCGCCATATTTAAGCATATGTTTTGCTACTGCTGTAGACTCATTATCTTTCCTAGCACAGTACAGGTGATCCCTAATGTGCTCAAGTAGCCTTCTATTGGTTTTCCCGACATAAAAGCCGGTATAACCCAGGCACTAGGCAAGATAGACTAAATGTTGGCTATTAAAATCTCCATGAACATCAAAAGAAAAAAATTGACTACAATTAGGGTGTTGAAATCTATTGCTTTCATCGATGTAATCACAAAAATTGCACCTTCCACATTTATGGGTACCATGCGACTCCTCTTCACCTTTATTACAATACGTTCTATTGGGGTAACATAACATCCTTCTCAGGGGGGTTTTATTCTTATATTGAAATTGGGGTTGTGTACCTGCTAACAGTGCTATCTGGTCATCTAATTGTAATATCGACCAATGCTTAACAATAATGTTCATCACAGCTCTAACATCATCACCACCTTGCATATTGCCGGGCTTTTATGTCGGGAAAGCCAATAGAAGTCCATGTGAGACATTAGGGATCACCTGTACTGTGCTAGGAAAGGTAATGAATCTAGTGCAGTAACATATGCTTAAATATGGGGAGGGTCATTCTTTTAGTTTCATGATTATAGAAAGAATGAGGTTGAATGAATGACTGAGAGATATGGTAAACAATACTGAGAGAGCCAGTTACATTGGATCCTTAAATTGAGGGCCAATAGAGGATCGGGCTTGAATGATTATATTTCATTAAGACCAGTATTGACAGCATGGAGATTACTGCATTACATTTCTAACAGGATAGAATTGTGCCTGTTACTTTAAGAAGGTATGCAGAATGTTTTTATTGCTGCTATAGGGATTGAATACTTTTTTCCGTGATGGGCCATTTTGTATTTTATTTTATGATATCATGTGTATATATAATTGTTTAGTTTTATTGTTTAGATATGGTCTGATGAAATTAGTGTAACAAGTGAAAGTGCTTACCCAATTTATGAATAAACGCTTGGATTTTATAAGAGAGGTACTTGTGTTTACTTCAAGTACATGGCTGTGTTACAGTTACAGGATTTTTTTTTCCTTTTTACTCTAACTTTGTTTTATCCTGTACCATTCATGCTCAGGGGAATTATATTATTGATTCATTGACTTATATGTGTCCATTATCAAGTCGTAGGCCTCAGGCATCAAAAATTCAAACAGTCATACCTCTCAAAAGTAATGATGGTCACCAAATGTCCTCAGTTTAGCAACATTCTTTTGTAATGGAACATCATTAAAGAGGGAAGTTAGAAAGTAATGAGGCATTACAGTTTCAGACTTCACAACCCTCACAAGCTCATTAATAACACTGTTGCAAAACATGTTTGATGCTATCAACTGTCTAACTTTCTAAGACCAATATAAGTCAAAAGTACAATTACGGATTCAGCATCACAAATGCAGATATACTAAGCACTATGTCAGGTATGTTCCCTGAGCATCAGACGCAAATGTTATATATCCCTGAATCCAAAAGATAAAAAAACAGGAATATGGTACAGTAATCATCACTTGCACAGGGTGCTGTGTGTGTGGCGGTGGGGGGGTGGGGGTTGGGGCTGAAAGCCTAGGCTGACACAAAAGGTCAGTGAGTGTGTGTGTGAGACTAAGAAAGAGAAGCAGGCAGACATTTGGATAAACAAATGGCCAGTGAGACAAAATGAGTTTTAAGCTTCACAACTGAACCATGTAACTGTTGTGTGTGTGTGTGTGTCTGTATGGGTCCTCCAGGTGAGCATCTGCATGAACACAGCTAAGCTGTGTGTTAGCCCTATGTCTTGATATGTCAGACAGGTGTGAGCTGTGCATAGTAGAGGTGGCAATTCATCATTTTCGTACCCGACCATAAGAATTGGCTCTGCCAGGAGTTGCACTGGCATGTCCACGCCCACAGTCAGATGCACTGCTGCTGCCTGAATGTGATTTGATGTCTGCTGAACAAGGTCCCATCACGAGGACGACTAGGACCACAACCCCATGGCCTGCCATGTCTGGGTGTGAGCACATCAACGACTGACAGAGCAATGAAAGTACTGCCACTAAGTTGTCTTATTGGGCATGGTCACGTCAGCTAACAGCAGATGATGTGGCTGACCTATGCCCACGAGGATGTCGTCCCCCTCCCAGCAGACTTTCCATCACAGACACTGCCTGTTCCAACATGTCATTCATCTGATCCATTGAATCGGCAACAAGGTGGAGGCAGTCACATATGTCAGCCTCTGTCATTTCTACAACCCTAAGCATTTTTCTGGAGGACCTATGGGAATGTGCCTATGCCTCCATGATAACCCTAAACATATGCTGAATGGCATGGGAAGACACCTGGATCAGGTGGTGTATGGACAGCAGGCCTCCTCCAAACACCCCTAACAACCCTCCTGCATGGCACCCTGCCCACACTTTGGCTAAGGCCAAAGTCAACAGACACTGAAGCTGCAGTAACCGCACTTCCCTAATAGAGTGTCTCACCCTCCACCTGTCCAGTATCTGTGGGCTCACTGGAATGAGTAGGCGTAGGCCTACTGACTGTGTCCAGTGGAATTGCAGGGGATGGCCGAATGTCAGCCTCAGTGTCAGATTCAACATCTGCACCCCCCCGACTGTGCCTCTGTTTGTCCATCATCATCAGTGTCTGCTGATAGTCTGACACCAGGTAGTAAGAGTCCTGCACTTCCACTATCAAGATAATTTATGATAATAAGCAACAAATACAGGGAAAAAAATTAATAGCTGCACTACTATAGTCAAATGTATGCTAACAAACTAACAGTGGTGCCACTACTACAGACAGTACAGCAATACACACAGCAGTCCTGACACCCACATCACACATATAGATAAAAGTTGTATATTTCTTTGAACTGCTTATCACCACTGACAAGTTGTTTGGCTTACCATGTGCAGTTGATGCGATGCTTCCCATGGACGATGATACTGGAAGAAGTTAAGCAAAAGTTCAGGAGAACATCATCGCAATTAACAGCAACACAGGGGTAAAACATTTTGCCCTTTATATGTCCAGTAACTGTACTTTCAATGACTAAGCTCATGTCTAATCAATCAGAATGTGTTAACTGTAGCAATTTACAATCCCCTCAAACCAATTTTTTGTTAAACAGAACTAATGTATTGCTGTAAATCTTTTACTATACATATGTAACAATAGAAATACATAAGCCTTCCTGGAAATTCCTCCTGAGACATGCTTGTTGTCCCTGAAACAGTAGCACCAATGTCAAGGTCATGCTGTTCTGCACTTACTGGGAGCTGTCTGGATCCCTGACAGTGGACAGGAACTCTTCATTTGCTATTAGTGATGGTTCTGTAGCAGGCCACCCGGTACCCATCCGATCATGGGCTACTGCAGCTGCTTTTCTCCATACAGATGGGATTATGTCAGTAGCCCTGTAGCACACCTGATCATGTGTCTTGCTCTGGCCACCTACTGCATTCACATTAGCAACTATCTGCTGCCAAATTTGCATTCTGCCTGACATATCTCCATGTCCCCTCTCAAGCAGAAAGGCACCATGTTGCCTAAAAGCTTCCAAAATGACCTGATTTGCAGGGTCACTGAAGCGGGGTCTGAGATTGAGAAGCCTGGGTGCTATAGTCCTAGGTGACCTAAAACACAACAGCAAGATAAAACACATAAGTATCACATAACTAAACAGAAAAGGTAACATTTCACTATTACCCACTGGAAAAGCTTAAAGCAGTCAAGATATTTGAAATATGAACAATAGGAATTGTGTGGTTGTAACATATTGTGTTCACACACACAGCAAGACTGGATGCAAAACAAGGAGAATAACAATGGCAACATATCCTTGTTTGTGCCAAATCAGAAATGCAGCTTTTCTCCCCCACCCCCAAAAGGACAGGCAAATGACACATTTTGCTAACAGACCATCAGTAAAGTGCTAAAAGTGCTATCAAATGAACTATCCCTAAAACCTGTGTACATATTTAACACAGAACATTCCATTTTAAGCTACTGCCAGTCATATATACCTGTGAAATGCCCTGAGAAACATGCCCATGATATTAGTACACTTCTAAGTAATGCATACATATAAAAGTAGCATTTGCTAGTTAATATCTCGCTTTCTCTCTCTCTCTATATATATATATAAAAAATATAAAACAGATTTTTTATAATGACATTTCAGCATATGCAGTATATAGCTGAAAATGCAAGCATGTCTTCTCAAGGTTAGTAGTCTTCTGTGCAGATATATCCCAAAGTAATAGCCTCTTCTGTGATCATCATCATCAGCCCCCTTTTTCCCATTTTTCTACATGGGCTCAGGGTATCATATTAACTGTCACCAACTTTCTGGATTCAGTGCCACACTCCTGTCTTTTTCAACACTCATGCCTGACTGTCGCAGATCTTCTTTCACACAATCCAGCCGCCTCTTTGCTGGATGCCCTCACTTCCTCTTACCTTCTTCCTGTCTGTCCCACATCTTCCTCACCAGATTGTCTTCTGCTTTTCTACATGTGTAATCTGTTCTGTTTGATCTTTTCTGCAATTAGAGCTACTTTGGCTTCTGCTGTTGTGTCCTCATTTCTTCGTTTGTCCCACAGTTTGCATCCTACCACCTGTCTCAGGCACTTCATTTCCATCACCTCTAGCTTCAACTGTTCTGCCTTTACTATCTAGGTTTCTGTACCATACAGTAGTACTGGTCGCATCACTGTCTTGTACACCTTACCTTTCAGCTTCTTTGGCATTCTTCTGTCATAGACTACACCTGATACCCTATGCCATTTGGCTACAGCCCCTCTGATTCTAGCTTTGACCTCTTCATTCAGACTACCCTTCTCAACCACCCCTCCCAGATATTTGAAGCTGTTTACCTGTTCCACTATCTTCCCTTTTGTGTCTATTCTTAGCTTCTTCTGATTTATCCAATTTGCTGCCATTACTACTATCTTATCTGTGCTTAGTTTCATCCTGTGTGCCTTCAGATTTGCATTCCATTCTCCTCTCCTTTGTTGAAGTTCTAGCTCAGAGTCTGCTTGTACCGCCATGTCATCTGCATACAGCAGCTTTGTTGATCTGTCCCCTCTAACCTGTTTGCTAATGTAGTCCATCACCAGTATGAACAGCAGTGGGCTTAGAGCTGAACCCTGGTGTACACCCACTCCCACTGGGAACCCTTCCCTGAGGCCGAACGCTGTTCGTACTTGAGTCACTGGGTCCTTGTACATAGCCTGCACTAATTCTACCAATGTTTCTGGGACATCAAACCACCGCAGTACTGCCCAGATCAGCTTTCCTGGGACTTTGTCATATGCTTTCTCCAAGTCTAAGAATGCCCAGTTGGACTCTCTCCTCATCTCTAGCTTCTTCTCAAGTATCTGTCTCAGTGCAAACATCGGGTCATTTGTGCTGCAACCTGATCTGAATCCAAATTGCTCATCTCCCATCTTACAATCTACTCCTGTGCACATCCATTTATCAATCACCCTCTCCAGAACTTTATTGCAATGTGGTACGAGTTTGATGCCTCTGTACTGCCCACAGTTGTGGATGCCCCCTTTGTTCTTGTACACTGACATGAGTATGCTTATTCTCCAGTCATCTGAGATATGCCTTTCTCTCCACACTGCTATTAGTACCCTCAGGAGCCATTTCTCCCCTATCTCACCCAGCATCTTTATCATATCTGATGTGACCTCATCTGAGCATGCTGCTTTTCCTGATTTCATCTTCCTTTGTGCTGTTCTTACTTCTTCTAAGGTGGGATCCTCTTCTTCTGTCATTGTAAGCTGTTTCTGGGGCAGTACAGCTTTTGTAGGGTTCTCTTCATTCAGAAGCTGCTGGAAATACTCCTTCCATCTGCCTTTGATGCCCTGTAGACTGGTAAGCAGGTTGTTGCTGGCATCTCTTATGAAGGGTGTCTGACTATCTTCTTTATCTTTCTGTCTTTGCCTTGCAACCTGATATAGTTTTTTTTGTGCCCTTTACTGGGTCACTTTGCAGAAGTTGGTAAAGTGCCTCTGAAGCCTTATTCTTTGCTATTGCAACTTCTTTCTTAGCTTCTTTGTTAGCCAACCAGTAGTCCTTCCTAGCCTGGTCAGTTTTTTCTGTCTCCCACTTCTTCCTGCACTCCTTCTTTCTTTTGATGATTTCCTGGACTTCTGCATTCCACCACCAGCTTTCCTTATGTGCCTTATTTCCATACCTGGCTTGGCCAAATATCTTTTCTTTAGTCCTAACACATGTTGTTTTTAGGTGCTGCCACTCTTCTTCAATTCCACCTATTTCCTCCTCTTCTTGGGGTGCTAGAGCCCTGAGTGATTCCTTCAACTGCTGTACTTTCTCTCTAGTTAACTTTCAGGTCTTCAGTCTGGTCTCTGCTGGCCTTAGAGCCTTCTCTGACTACTGCTTGCAGCTGATTGTGGCAACTAGTGGTTTTGCTGTGGAATGACTTTGCAATCATGGATTCTACACCAGTGCCTTTTCGTTACTAGGAGGAAGTCTACCTGAGTTGCATGTTGGCTACTCTTGTATGTGATCTTGTGACTATCTCTCTTTCTGAACCAAGTGTTTGCTACTATCAAGCCATTTGCCAGACAGAAGTCTAAATGGTTTCACCTTCTTTATTCCTGTTGCCCCACCCATGTGAACCAAGGCAGTCCTCATATCCTGATGTCCTTCAAGGATGCATCTGCAGTCCTAACAAATGGGTTGTCCTGGCCTCAGGCAGCCCTTCGGTCGGCCGGATTCCAAAGTCTGGGTCTGGCCTCAGCTGATGTCGCACTTCCCAGACGTCATAGCTGCAGTTCAGCGGGTATAAAGGCATCAGCCGACGCCATTTTCCTCAGTCTTTCTTGCGGCGGAAGCTGTTCGCAAGTGCTGGTCGGTCAGAACCAGAGATTGCTACTACCGAAGACTTCTAAAGCTTTTCTTGCCTCATCCGATGTCAGAAAAGTGAATAACTGTTTAACTTGTGGGAAACAAATACCTCATAAAGATTTCCACTCTTACTGCCTACCTTGTTTAGGCCCAGACCCGCGGCGTAGCAGCTTGTCTAGCCTGGCTTCCTTCAACCGACGGACACTTGCCCGCTTGCTTATATCATGCCGCGGGAGACTCGACTTCACAATTAGCTAAAAGAAACCACGGTTAAGCCAACCATGAGTGTCTACAGAGTCCTCGGTTCTTCCTTCGGCCGAAAGCATGCCTCCTTCTACCGAGGCCTCTGAATCTGCTCGGAAAATCCACCTGCTCTTACAGTTTCACAGGATTTATCAGATACTATCCCCTTAGATGTATCTACTCCTGCACGTGGAGCTGCTAGGCCCCCTGCATCCATGTCAATTAAGGCTTTTGCCAGGGCTAAAGCAGCTAAATCTTCAAAGGCCATGCCTGCTAAAACCCCCTCTCACAGGCCTAGCCCTAGTACTCAAATGCTTAGTCTAGCAGAGGATCTCATTTCTTTGATCAGGGGAACCCAGTCTCATCCTGACAGGGCCTCTCACCCACCTCCAGAGAAGAGGCCTAGAGCAGAGCCCCCTGAGCCAGTTTCTTCAGATTACTCCTCGGATGATTCAGAAAATCCAAATCCTCCAGAAGGCCCTTATTCTCCATATGAGGACTCTGATGCAGAGGATTCCATACCTTCTGCCTCTCCTCCTGAGGAATTTTCTTTTGGGGAAACCTTGCATGCTATGAGGGAACAATTTCAATGGCAGGGCCAGGATTTTTCAGACTCTAGGAAAAGGCTTAGGACCTTTTACATTTACCACAGCATAGGCCTTTAGCTATTCCTCCAGTACTTACAGTTGTGGATGATGCATTTAATGATGCTTGTACTGCCCTGACTCTCTGCCTCCGCCCCTGCTAAGCCCGACAGATACTACAGGGTTCGACACACATTATCATTTGTATAAGGCTCCTATTGCAGATCCTGAAACCATTTCACAGGCCCAAAGCTGTAGCAGCTGCCTCTGCCAAAACCCTCCCTTCTGAAAGAGAATCTAGGGCATTGGAGAGATGGGGTAAAAAGTTTATACTTCTGCTACACTTTCTCAGGGGGCCTTAAACTGTCAATTCCACATGATTCAGTATCAGGAATTTCTGTTAGATCAGCTCACTAAAAAACTGTCCTCGCCTGAGCCTTTAGACCGTAAGTCCCTTCAGGATTTGGTGCATAGCACTCAGCAGGTCAGTAATCATTCCTTAAAATGCTATGATGCACTGAGGCTTCCTTTAGATCAGCTATGACTGGTACAGTGATCAGAAGGCATGCATGGTTAAAAGAACAATCCTTACCAGACCATGTAAAGTCAAAGCTTCTAGATGCTCCCATGGAAAAGCACAGTTTGTTTGGTTCCCTTGCACAGCAAGTGTTGAAGAAGTTGGAAGCTGTCCAGACAGTCAAGGATTTCTTACAGGTCCAACCTGTTTAGTAGGAACTGGCCTTCCAAGAATTGGTCCTTTCCAGACACCACCAGAGCACAGAGAAGCAGAAATAGACGCCTAGAGGCAGAGGTCAATCCAGAGGTGCCTACAGGGGACGCCAGTGGCAGCCTAACAGCCAGACACTGCCACAGATCCAGCCACTACCACTTCCACAGGACAATCACAGTGACTTACCAGGGAACAACTGGCAAGGCTAGCCTTATTTTCAGTGCATTACATTACAGGAGACAAATGGATTTTACAGACAATAGACAAAGGCTACAGGTTTCACTTCCATACTCTTCCAAGGAAGAGAGGAATGCCAAACCTACCTCCAAACCAAAGGACAAACTACAACAAATAGACCAGCTATGGAACAAGGACAAGGATTCTATTCAAGGCTTTTCCTAGTACCAAGAAAGGAAAACCAATGGAGACCTATCCCTAAACACATATCTCATTGTTCCAAAATTCAAAATGCTGACCCTACAGCAACTTCCCATGCTGGGCAAGGGTCTTGGCTATTTCTTGCAGGATCAGAGCATTATCAATTAAAGGTTATTCACCTGCTGCAAGCCCTGGGATACACAGTCAACACCAGATGGCATTCCTCACAGAAGAGTCCTAACAAATCGGATTCCGTCTGGCCTCAGCTGATGTCGCACTTCCCAGGCGTCATAGCTGCAGTTCAGCGGTATAAAGGCATCAGCCGGCGCCATTTTCCTCAGTCTTTCTTGCTGGTCGGTCAGAACCAGAGATTGCTACAAGACTTCTAAAAGCTCCTCATCCGATGTCAGAAAAAGTGAATAACTGTTTAACTTGTGGGAAACAAATACCTCATAAAGATTTCTGCCTACCTTGTTTAGGCCCAGACCACACGTAGCAGCTTGTCTAGCCTGTGCCTTCAACCGACCGGACACTTAGGCGCCGGTCAGTTGAGGTATATCATGCCGTCGGAGACTCGACTACAATTAAGCTAAAAGCGTAAGACCGACACTCGCCCGGTCCAGCTTCGGCAGAAACCGGTTAAGCCAAACAGAGTCCTCGGTTCTTCCTTCGGCCGAAAGCATGCCTCCTTCTACCGAGGCCTCTTCCAGCATGGCTGAATCTGCTACGGAAAATCCACCTGCTCTTACAGTTTCACAGGATTTATCAGATACTATCCCTTAGATGTATCTACTCCTGCCCCTGCATCCATGTCAATTAAGGCTTTTGCCAGGGCTAAAGCAGCTAAATCTTCAAAGGCCATGCCTGCTCCTCTCACAGGCCTAGCCCTAGTACTCAAATGCTTAGTCTAGCAGAGGATCTCATTTCTTTGATCACAGGGCCTCTCACCCACCTCCAGAGAAGAGGCCCTGAGCCAGTTTCTTCAGATTACTCCTCGGATGATTCAGAAAATCCAAATCCTCCAGAAGGCCCTTATTCTCCATATGAGGACTCTGATGCAGAGGATTCCATACCTTCTGCCTCCTCCTGAGGAATTTTCTTTGGGGAAACCTTGCATGCTATGAGGGAACAATTTCAATGGCAGGGCCAGGATTTTTCAGACTCTAGGAAAAGGCTTAGGACCTTTTACATTTACCACAGCATAGGCCTTTAGCTATTCCTCCAGTACTTACAGTTGTGGATGATGCATTTAATGATGCTTGTACTGCCCCTGACTCTCTGCCTCCGGCCCTGCTAAGCCCGACAGATACTACAGGGTTCGGACACACATTATCATTTGTATAAGGCTCCTATTGCAGATCCTGAAACCATTTCACAGGGCCCCAAAGCTGTAGCAGCTGCCTCTGCAAAACCCCTCCCTTCTGAAAGAGAATCTAGGGCATTGGAGAGATGGGGTAAAAAGTTTATACTTCTGCTACACTTTGCTAGGGCCTTAAACTGTCAATTCCACATGATTCAGTATCAGGAATTTCTGTTAGATCAGCTCACTAAAAACTGTGCCTTTAGACCGTAAGTCCCTTCAGGATTTGGTGCATAGCACAATCATTCCTAAATGCTATGATGCACTGGAGGCTTCCTTTAGATCAGCTATGACTGGTACAGTGATCAGAAGGCATGCATGGTTAAAGAACAATCCTTACCAGACCATGTAAAGTCTAGATGCTCCCATGGAAAAGCACAGTTTGTTTGGTTCCCTTGCACAGCAAGTGTTGAAGAAGTTGGAAAAGCTAAATCTGTCCAGACAGTCAAGGATTTCTTACAGGTCCAACCTCCAAGGTTTAGTAGGAACTGGCCTTCCAAGAATTGGTCCTTTCCAGACACCACCAGAGCACAGAGAAGCAGAAATAGACCTAGAGGCAGAGGTCAATCCAGAGGTGCCTGAGGGGGACGTGGCAGCCTAACAGCCAGACAACTACTGCCACAGATCCAGCCACTACCACTTCCACAGGACAATCACAGTGACTTGGCTCTGAAACCGCCGAACAACTGGCAGCACCCTTAGTGGAAGGCTAGCCTTATTTTCAGTAAATTGGCATTACATTACAGGAGACAAATGGATTTTACAGACAATAGACAAGGCTACAGGTTTCACTTCCATACTCTTCCAAGGAAGAGAGGAATGCCAAACCTACCTCAAACCAAAGGACAAACTCTACAACAAATAGACCACTTACTAAGGATGAGAGCTATAGATGGAACAAGGACAAGGATTTTCCTAGTACCAAGAAAAGGAAAACCAATGGAGACCTATCCTCGACCTGTCCGCCTAAACACATATCTCATTGTTCCAAAATTCAAAATGCTGACCCTACAGCAACTTCTTCCCATGCTGGGCAAGGGGTCTTGGCTGGTGACTCTGGATCTCAAGGAGGCATACCTACGTCCTCTGACCAAAATTGCAGAAGATACCTCAGATTTCTTGCAGGATCAGAGCATTCAGCATTGCCTTTGGCTTGAATTCAAATTTATCCATACCTACAAGCGGACAGAGATTTGAAAAGGTTATTAAAAGTCTACCATCCCAAAGGATAACCTTCTTGGGTGCAGAACTGGATACAGCAAACCAGATGGCATTCCTCACAGAAGAAAAACAGAAGCAGCTACCACTCTATTTCATGGCATTAACAATGCAGAACTAGCTTACAGCAAGGAAAATCCTGCAAACCCTGGGTTACATGGCATCCTGCATAATATTAATTCCGCATGCCAGACTACATATGAGGAAGTTGCAATGGTACCTGAGGAATTTATGGTCTCAGCACAAGCACAGCCTAGAAACCCAAATTCCAATAATTCCATGCCTGAAGCAGGAATTCCAGTGGTGGGCCCAGGCCTGTCAATTGAACAAAGGACTGCCCTTCCACAGGCCTCACCCAAGCCAGACTATCACCACGGACGCCTCAGACCTGGGTTGGGGCACACATGGTGGACAAGTGCATACAAGGCTTATGGACTCAAGACCAGATGAACCTACACATAAATCAAAAGGAGATGCTGGCAGTAACAGGCAATTCAGACATTCAGACCATTTCTTCAACAGGGTCATTTGCTGATATGACAGACAACACCACAGTTATGTGGTATATCAACAAACAGGGAGGCACACATTCATATCCTCTATGCCGGATGGCAATGGACCTCCTAATGTGGCCCTGAGCCTCAACATTCAGCTCCACGCCATATTTGTGCCAGGAAAAGAAAATATACTAGCAGACATCTTAGAACCACCACGGATGCCTACGAATGGATGCTACATCCAGACATCTTCAAAACCATCACAAGGAAATGGGGACTGCCAGAAATAGACCTGTTCGCATCCCCACACAACCACCAATTGAAAAATTCTGCACAAGGGCATACCACCCACTTGCTTGGAAGGTGGACTCCTATCCTTCAGTTGGGAAAACCTGACAGCATATGCATTCCCACCTCTTCCTTTGATGTACAAAGTGCTACTGAAGATCAAAGAAGATCACCCGAGATCATCTTGATAGCTCCAGACTGGCCGAGGCAACATTGGTACCGCTACTGAGGAGTATGTCCCGGGAACACGCATGGCCTCTACCTCTACTGCGAACAACTTCAAAATCCTGCATCCAAATTTGAAAACACTGCAGCTAGCTGCTTGGAACATTACATAAGGCAAAATAACCCAGATTTGTCTCAAAGGGTTAAAGACATTATCTTGGAGGCTCGCAGGCCCTCAACAAGGAAAACTTATTCAGCTAAATGGAAAAGATATCTCATTTGGAGTGCAACAAAAGGAGTAGATGCATCATTGGCAAACATAGCTAACATCCTGGAATACTTAGCAGAGCTTTTCCACAGTGGTCTGTCTTACTCCTCCAGTAAGATTCATGCATCAGCAATTTCAGCAGAATACAACATGGATCCTCCAGTCTTTTCTCAACCTCTACTCAGGCAGTTTCTCAGAGGAATTAAAAATGTAAAGCCACCAAGGAAACCACCATTGCCTACATGGGACTTGAACTTTGTGTTAGAAAAGTTGACACTTCCCCCTTTTGAACCAGCAGCAATGGCAGAATTACAGTACTTATCTTGGAAAAATGCATTCCTGCTTGCAATCACTTCAGCTAGAAGGGTTTCTGAATTACAGGCATTAATGGCAGTACAACCCTTCCTTATCTTCCATCAGGATAGAGTGTCCATGAGAACTAATCCTACCTTTATGCCAAAGGTGGTCTCCAGGGTATCATTAAACCAAGCAATACACCTACCAACATTCTACCCCAACCCGCAGAACAGGAAAGATTGCTGCATACCTTGGATGTACACAGACAATTGCGCTACTACCTGGACAGAACCAAGAACAATAGAAAACTGACCAGCTTCTGGTAGCATATGCAACAGGAATGGAAGGAAAAGCAATTTCAAAACAAACAATCTCAAAATGGATAGGAAATTGCATTAGCTTTTGTTACTCTTTTCATGGAAAGGCAACTCCAGAAAACATCAGACCTCACGGCTACAGCCACTACTACAGCGCCTCCACGAGTGGCTACCAAAGACATTTTAGAGGCTGCTACTTGGAGCTCCGTGCATACATTTGCCAAGCATTATAATCTACCTTATACTCCAGATCCCGAGCAGGTTTTGCCACTGCTGTTTTGCAAGGGATCTTAACTACACCATAAACTCTTAGTGCCTCCTCCCCAGTTTGGCTATGGTATTCTACCCAGACTGCAGATGCATCCTTGAAGGACATAGTACAGTTTTGTACCTTCCATAAATGTAGATGTCCGAGAGGTATGCATCTGCAGATTACCCTCCCTCCTTCCTCTGTGCTACTCCTAGGGTATTTGCCCATCTTGTAACTAGCTTGGGGAATCTATTATGGTGTATTTGTTTGTATATATGTATATACATGTTTATTTCTATTTGCTCTCTATTGTTTGGAAACATTTGCATTTATCCAAATTTAGCCTTCCTAGAGGGCACCTGGCATCTGGGGCAAGAAACACTGAGGAAAATGGCATCGGCTGATGCCTTTATACCCGCTGAACTGCAGCTATGACGTCGGGGAAGTGCGACATCAGCCAAGGCCAGACCCAGACTTTGGAATCCAGCCGACCGAAGGGCTGCCTGAGGCCAGGACAACCCATTTGTTAGGACTGCAGATGCATACCTCTCGGACATCTACATTTATGGTAGGTACAAAACTGTACTTTCTGTCTGTCCCGATATGTGCATTCAAGTCACCCTTTATCAACACCATTTCATGTTGTCCTGCTTTATCTAGTAGGTCCTGCAGCTGTTGTCTGAATGCACTCTTTTCCTCACTATGACAACCCTGCTGTGGGGCATAGGCTGAAATTATGAATACTCTATCATTACCCTGGAGTCTGATTGCCATGAGTCTGTCATTAATTCTGATGATATCCCTCACTGCTTTCTGAAGCCTCTCTCTCACCACAATTCCTGCACCATTTCTAGCGTGTTCCCCATCTGAGTAGTAAAGTCTGGATCCCAAGCCAAGTGGCTTTATTGCACTGCCCTTCCATTTCGTCTCTTGGAGACATAGCATGTCCAGCCTCCTCCGTATCATCATGTCATCCACTTCCAAGCTGTGTCCTGTCAGTGAACCTACATGAGTTTGTGTTTGGCAGGTTTTATGTCCAGCTTTCACTCAACAGAGCTATCCCAGGTAACCCAGGCTAGGCAGGCAACTGGACACCAGCCAGCCAGTAGCTTACTAACCCAGGGCTGCTGGGCTTTATGGCAGGCACACACTGGCCAATAGGGGTACATATATCCCTCCAACCGTTAGCAAGGGTCCCTGGCATGGGTCAAAGTAGGCTGGGTCGTCAACCCACTTATCACTGGTAACTACCCATGCTCATTTTTAGCGACATTAGTCAACATGACTGAATCACTTAGAGCTATATTTTACACCGTCGAGTGGCTAGCCCTGCCACGGCACGCAGTCTGTGATCCGTGTTCTCCTATCTTGAGGATACTGCGCACCACAATAGATGCCCAAGGTGGTTGGTCTGTACAACTCTCCCCCCCTATAGGGCACCATGTAGAGTCTATGCTGCTGCCCACAGCACCATTCATTGGTGAGTTTGAGATGGAAACACTCAGCATGTTTTTCAGACATGGGAGAAACCCCACGGAGACACAGGGAGAACATGCACATTCAAAACAGGCATTGGTCGGAGGTCAGGATCGAACCTTGTGCATGGGAGGTGAAGATATTAACCATTAAGCCATCTGGTCTCTTATCTCTTAATAGCCTCTACTGTGTTCTTCACATAAACAAGTTTCTTCACCTTTAGGTTCCCTAGTTACATGGTTGCCTTTTTGTGGTGTAGATTCAGGGCTGTGAGTTTGGTGAAGATGCAAATGAGGTTTCAACTCATTAGAATTGCAGAATCCCAGATACTTGGCTGTGTGTATTAAATGTAAACATAGTGCACACACTCCCTCACTGTATGTTGATAATGGATTGCAGTTGTGAATGATTACTGGTAGGAAGAAGGAAAACAACAGCAATGCAGCCTGCCCTACCTCAAGTGGGTGTGTCAGGTTAGATTTACAACAAAGTGTAGAAGTAATTTTATCAAGGTTGGGAATGTAAGTAAGCAGCACATAGTTCACAGCTTCTGTTCATTAACATCCAACCTCCCCTTCGTTTGTTGACAACTGTATATTATTGAGATTTAATATCATCACACATTTTAAGGAAAATGATATAGAATGCCTTACTGACTGCATGTCTTGGATTACTGGTCAGATAAGAATGAGCAACAAACACAGAGAGGTAAGACAAAGCTGCATTTTTGCAAGCAATAGTCATAAATGGTTGTGTGATCACTCAGTGCACTACCTCTGAAATTAATGCAGGTACAAATGGCTGTCATATGTTTTATTAGTACTATGGATGATGTTGCAGTTTGTTGTAAGCTGAAGGATTTCAGTTCCCTACTGCAAAGCTGGTTGTCTGACAGAGAGGGATAAGGCACCCTTACTGTGTTCTGAACGTTCATTAGAGTGAGACTTCATATTCAGACCTATATAAAAATATTTCATGTGTACTAACAAACATTTTGTAGTGTTTAGGTAGTAGATTGCTTTTCTTCATTTCAAATACTTTTCCCGTTTATTTATTTATTTATTTTTTTGCCAGTGTTTGCGCAGTGCACGGCTTAGCACAAACAAGGAAAATGGAAAAAAATGAATGTCAAGTATGGCTGTGCTTATCTCATTTGCGTGATGCTTAGTACACAAACCAGACTAGTAGCCCACACAGGAAGCAGATAGAACATCTGCAGGCAAACATCTGTAAAAGTGTAAAGGTCAAAAAGGATACATTGTTGCAGCTTTTGCTTGCCATCACACAGTGCCACTAAGCAACATTGTGCAGTGGTAACAAGGTTTCTGAACACCTGCGTCCATCAAACACTTGCAGACTGGACTCAGTCAATAATTGTAAACAGATACATTCAATTAATTCTTTTGGGCACTGCGCAAACACATGAAGCAGCGTTGCATGACGGTTAACACAGAGAATTTAAGAATGAGTAGGAAATGTGGAACTGTCATGTAACTACTCCTGTGGCAGCAGGTGTAAGTGTAGGGCTGGAATACAGATGATCCTGGGTTGTAGTACAGGGTGTGCAACCTATTGTTACTGTTGTGACAGTGCAGTTGATAGCAATTAACTGAAAAATATACAAGTATTATTTCAACATTCTTGTGGCAACAGGTGTTAAGTGTAGGGCTGCCATACACACAGTCCTGGTTTCTAATACAGAATATTCCAGATATTTTTATTGTTCCATTACTCATTATATTCACTCTCACGTATAACACTTTAGATAGTGGAACTGACATGAATTATATCTATGAGGGATAAGACACCCTTAATGTATTTTCAGATGTATGACTGAGGGTATAATGTCTACTGTATTTATGTAACTATACTTCTGTCTGGACTTGGATGGCCTTAAAAATTAAATAAGGCACATACACAACTGGATTTATATACAAGAACCTTTTCAGGTCATTCACATACATGTGTAAGACTTAAAACTGTCATCTGTATGTATGAATGGTTCCTGACTGTCTGTGGCAAAGATGGAAAATCACCACTACAGAAGAAATTTTTGTCCCGTTTGCCTAGGTTTGAATCCCAGAGTTTAAAAATCAATTTTACCAGTGTATAAAGCCAAAAACAAATGTGTTAGGTTGTGACATTTATGCCCCCAGTACATGTCTGCAATCTTAACTTATCTAACAGTTACCTTACAATTTTCAGTATATATATATATATATATATATATATATATATATATATATATATATATCCAAGCTACAACAGCAAACACTCTAAGGTCATGTATCAGACTAACCTTCCAATTTAAAATATTTATTTCCTCCCTGTTTGGCACTGCTGCTGTCCGCTTAACATTGCGCAAACCTGGTTGGCATCATTGCTAGGGTTGGCACACTACCAGTAAACACGATAACAGGAATTGGCGGGAAATCATTAGTTGCCATTGCTCTAGTTCAGGTGTTAGATATGTCTGGAGTTAGCTGATGCTATGGTACTCTCTGGGAGTAGAGCTGGGGATTTCATTAACCACCAGGAGATGCCAGGGTTGGAGTGTAGGGTTGTGCACCGCACCACTGGTGTGTTCCTACACCAGATGGAGAGGTTGCTCTCCCTCATGGTATGTAGAAGGTGCAGACGTCAAGCACTCCAGCCACCAGCAGAGTAAGGGGACAGTGATGACAGTCCAGTGGGTGAGGACTAGGTTCTCACTATCTCCATATATGACGGGCATGAGGCTGGGTTGTCCCCTCCCTCACAATAGTCATGGTGTCCTCCAACCTTTTGTGTCCCTCATGGTCCCTGTGTCTTTTGTTTGTTTGCATTTATTTCCTCACCTACCCAACTTATCCGACCCAGAAATACCTACATCCCTCACCCAGCATTCCTCTCTTACTGAATTTAAAAAAACGAGCACCTGTCCCACAAAAAAATCACCCTATACAAAACTTTCCATTTCACACACGTGTCTTGACACACTTGAATTGTTCCAGTTGGCTATACAACATGATTATGTTGTTGTCACCTCTCTTTCTGGAGGTGACAGTCCAAATTCAGATAGTATTCTGCAAACAATTTCAAGTTTCACTGTTGAAGAAGTAGACAGCTGTGGTTCTTTCCTACCTCCCTCCTACACATTCCTGTATTGCTTCCCCCATTTCACCACTTACTTGTCTACCCCATTTGAACACCTATAATCTGGTCAAAAAATCAAGGGATCCCTTCACTTTTTGGCCTCTTAAGTTTGAGCAGAATTTGGCATTGCACACCAATGGCAAGCGACGAGAGTCTCTACAATGCTGCTGTTACCTCCATGCAGTGCCACTTAACCCTGCTGTCCTATGCAGCACACAGCAACACATGTACTATAAAGAAATAATGTCATTGCATTATCACTGTTTAATTTGAAAGTATTAGATACACCTAGATTCGAAGACAGTATCATCTGGGCTCAAAAAGAAATATGTCAATGCATTTAAACCTGCTGCCACAGAGTCAGCTAAGCAGCAGCTGTGTTTCATACACTGCATGCTAAATTCCTGAGTTTTAGCACCGAGGTTCATATTTGTGCACTGCTTAACTACACCAAACAGGAAAGGTAATGGAAATGTTCATCTTGCATGCACACTTTGCCAACCGTCGCACAAACCCACTGCTGCAGTATGCAGAGTCATTATCATCATGTATTAATGCTGTTTATTGTCCATTTACTACTAATGCCATGAAACTACATGTTGAAGCACAACATACTGAAGGCCCTGTCTAACAATATGTCACATGTTTACAATACAGCTATTTGTTGCCTCCCTCATGCACTGCAACCCTGGTCTCTCAGTACTTGTTCAGAAATATATCAACTACACTATATAAATAACACTTGTGATATGCATTGCACATCAGTTTGGTAGCATACAGAACTAGAACTATATTCACAGTTGAACATGCCTACACTTCCATCAACTGATCCTGGGAACTATTGACCCAAAAGACTAACCAGCCTTATCTGCAAGGCTATGGAAAGAATAATCATGGACCTTATCCAGAAGGATATAGGTGACCTTCAGAACTCTTGACCCAACCCAGTTTGCTTTTGTCAGGGATAGATCTTGCTTATTAAACGTAGTGAACTTCTTTGAGAATGTCACTAAAGCCTTGGATAAGGGAAAAACAGTACTTATTGCCTGTCTTTGTTTAGCCAAGGCCTTTGACACAATCCCACATTCAAGTATCTTAGAGAAACTCTCCCATCTGGGGATTAACCCATACATTACTAGATGGGTAGCCAACTGGCTAATAGAATGCACACTGTCAAAGTTAAGTCCCTCTCCACCAGTAGACCAGTTACCAGTGGAGTACCACAAGGATCTGTGCTGGGCCCTCTACTGTTTTGGAAACTATTTCACTGAAGTCCATGTGAGGTTTAGATGGCCTGTGATGTGCCAAGTTTGCAGATGACTATAAACTGGGTGCAGTCATATAGAGTCTCCCAACGATGTTAACATATTACAGAATGGGTTGACACAGACAAATGATTAGTGCCAAACTCAGACTGAAACTTAATGTAAGAAAATGCCTCATTGTCCCCTTTGGCAGTGGTATAGATAGCACCCCTCTAAGTTCAAATTCAGTAGTAAGAGACTTGGGAGCACAGGTTGATAGCACTTTAAACTTTGATTACTGTGTGCCCGTAGTGTTAAGAAAAAATATTTTACATTGCGCACCTCATAAATAAGGGCATCGGATCCAAGACCAGGGAGGTCATAGCTCCACTGTACTGTACTGTACCCTTATCAGACCACTAACTGAGTACAGTGCTGCCTCCTGTATGTACCTCACCAAACACCTGCAGCAACTGGAGAGACCACAGAGGTTTCTGACCAAGAGAATCCATGGACCCCAAAACATGATTTTCATGGAAAGACTGAAAGCCCTGTCACTGTACTCAGTGCCATACAGGCTGCTGAGAGGTGACCTGTGCCTGGCCTACAGAGTAGTCTCCGACCCTGCCCTACTGGAAATGCTGTACATTTGCAAATCAAATGGGACAAGAATAACTTGGTCCAGGGATCTCAACCTAGCCTGTCAAACAGAACATGCTGGAGAGAGATATATCTCCCAGTGATTGCTGCTCCTCTGGAATAGGCTCCCAATCCATGTGAAGCATAGCTGCTCAGTGACCCTATTCAAGCACAACCTTAACAAACTAGATGGTTGACTGTAAATTCACCCCAGGGGTGGCACCTATGTCCCTCATGGACAGGGGCATTCGGTGCTGATTACAAAACTGTTGTGCTAACAGTGACCATCTAACTATGGTCAGTATCAGTACTTGGGTTTTTACACAGCTAGGCTTGTAAAGACCCTAGGGCCATTAGTTTAGTGACCTCGTATGAACCTGTGCAGGCCTCCCAACATCTTCTGTCCAACATCCACTGCTGATGCCATCCACTGTAAGTTGTTCTGCAGCTTTGTAAAAGCCAGACTTGTGCAGTGGTGCTTGCATAAAGTACTGAGCCCTGTAGTCTGTATACTTAGAGAGTTCTGTTCTCACTGCAGTCAACTATGTGTGTGTGTGTGTGTGTGTGTGTGTGTGTGTGTGTGTGTGTGTGTGTGTGTGTCTTTGTGCATCTTTCTAGCCAGAAGACCACAAGTGTGTATCCTTCAGTTATCACTCCAATCCCATGGATTGACAGTAGTTAGACACTTGCACTGCCTACACATTCACTTTATGCAGGCATCCCACCCTTCTACATCAGCTGGTGATATCATCCACTATAAGTTGTCCTGCAGCCTTGTAAAAGTCAGACTTGTGCAGTGGTGCGTGTGTAAAGTACTGACCTCTGTAGTCTGTATACTTAAATAGGTAGGGGGTTCTGTTCTCAATGCTATCAGCAATATGTGTGTGTGTGTGTGTGTGTGTGTGTGTGTGTGTGTGTGTGTGTGTGTGTGTATTTGCTCAACATTACAGAGAGCCTTTTACACCAGCATGTGGGACACTGCTATGACCATATTCTCCTTACCAGACACAGCTGATGTTATAAGTTATGTCTGATTTGTGGATGTGCACTGTTACCACCAGGGCATACAGGGCAGGGTCAGAGACTGGCTTGGGGACAGGTAGAAGTCTCCTTATCCAATACGATATAGAATGCAATGACATGGATTTCAGTCTATCCACATACGTCATGGCATGGTTTGCAGGCCCTGTGTTTGAAACCCCATTAGTCTCTACAGTGGCTGCATGTGTCTGGTGAGGTACATGCAAAAGAGAGCATTATACTCTATTGGTGTTCTAATGAGGTTTGAGTACAAGTTCTATAATGTTCAGCTCTGAATACGATGGTTTGGTTTATAATGTGTACAACATAGGCTTTCAATACCAGTATGGACACTTTGTGGTCAAATTTCAGATTACTATCTATGTATGTTACCAGGTCTTGCATCACTGGGTTTCACCATAGCGGGAGTGTTGTCAGTGTTGTAATTAGCAGAGACTTCCACTTTGCAGAAGGACAAAATAAAGACACATTTTTGCATTTATTTGTAGACCGTGTGGCTTTGTCACCAATCATTTGCCTGTGTTAGCCCCTCCTGTAGTATATTATTATCATTGGTGGACTTAATGCTTGCACCCAGTTTGCAAAAATCAGCAAACCAAAGGTCGTATACGTTTGCCTAAACTGTCAAAAAATAAATTCCAAACAGTAAAAGGCCAAGCACAGATCCCTGGGGTACACCTGTGGTGACAGCTGCACTGGTACAAGTTGATTCATCAACTTTTACAGTACGTGTTCAGTCGAGCCAGTTGGCTACCCATCTATTGACATAAGGGTTAATCCCCAGCTGGGGAATTGCAGAACAGCTATATAAAAAAAGTAGTTTATTAAGTGAGCTTTTTTGTAGTGTAGACACACTACTATCAGACCAAAGACAGTAGCACCAATCATATTGCCCTATTCATTTACAAAAAAGCCATTGCTCACAATAAAGTATAGGTCTTCTCAACCTAATAATCCACCTACATTTAGAGGTTTCAGTGGAATTCACAATATCACCCCCTCTCTCCTTCTTGATCTTCTCAACAACAAAAAACCTAAATGTATGTGCTTTTGAAATTAATATTTAAAAATGAAATGAAAAAAATGAATTTTTTTTTATAGAAGCCTTTTTTTTTTATCCCCATCATCATCCTATTGGATACCTTCTTTGTTCAGTTAGAATGAGAGAATGTTGTGTTTCAAAATGAGTAGCAATTAATGATGTTAAGACCTATATACCGATTACAAATACTGAAATTAATGATTTAGTTGTGAAGTTAGGATATGAAGATTCACAAGAACCCCAATGTCTCCCCACTTAAATTCTTTCAAGACTTGTTTGAATGATAGTGGGATTCAAAGAGAGACGTTGGTGTTGGTTACATTAGATGTATGTTTTCTTTTTATCGTCGTACCAATGATCTAATGAGACTTATGACTGCACACACATTGATTTAATATAAATATATTTTATATGGTGGTAGATGTGAACAGATAATTTTTATAGACGTTTCATTGATGATTTGTTTTTATTGCGGAAGGGAAGTATTACTGATTTAGAAATTTTCTGTGAGGAAATCAATAAGACCTGCATCTTTCTGAGATTGGCAGGCAACTCAAATGCATTTTTAGAATGTGGTGAAAGGTCAAACGTTGACTGCTGAAGATGAGGTGTTTTAGGGAGAGTTAAACCCTTTGAGAAAAGGTTTTTATTAAGGGGCTATACAGATCCCACCTCTCAGAGTATTTTGTCTAACACTGCTAAGTTGAGGGAAGATGTGGGTAAACCTTACTTTTTTAGTCAGAGTTCCACATGTGACCAAGAGCATCAACAAAAATAAGTTGACTATGAACTATGTACGGGTATCTACAGAATTTTTGAGTGATGTACATCTAGTCACTGATGTTATTAGAAAGTATTGGTTCGTACTGACACAGAATGAAGAGATACATGATATTGTGGGGGATAAACCCCATTTTCCTTTCAAAAATAAGTTGTTGAAGAGATTTCTGTGTTATCAGGTGGTAAGATAATGGGCAATGAAATGGGAAATGTAAATGCTTTTATGTTTGTTACAGCTGTAACCATTGTTGGTTTATTTTCCCAGTAGTAAGTTTGTACACCCTATGTAGTTTATTTAGCTATTTGCAATTCCTGCGCTATCATTTCTTTGGGAAAGACTACAGGAAGCTTAGGTTTATAATATTATTACATCTCTTTAAAAATTAGAATGTGACAGACTAAATGAGCTAAGCTTGCATGTGTGTAAAACATCGCATCACACATACATTTAGGGTTTGCTGTTGAGAAGGTCAAGAGAAGAGAGTGGGTGATATATTGAATGAATTCACCTAAAACCTCTGAAAGTAGATGAATTATTATTAGGTTGAGAGCAGACAAAGGAAGGGGTTAAATAGGGTACTTTTAAAATCCTTTTTAAAGTGTAGACAACTGTTTAAATGAGATATTGCCTTTTGTATGTTTTTATATGTTTTTTTCATATTGTACTATGTGTTTTTTTCTTTTATCTACTATACTGTATTAATGATATGTACATATTATAGATTTGAGCTTTAGTTATAAAGCACTGATATACATGTATATATTTTCATTTACACTCTCTCTTTTAGACTTGTTGCTTAACGAATAGGGCAATATGATTGGTGCTGCTGTCTTTTGAATGATATTTATTGATGGATTGCTAGTTGTATTTTAGGTCTGATGAAGTAGTATGTGTACACTACTAAAGCACTCACTCAATAAACTACTGTTTTTTATATAGCTGTTCTGCTGTTGGTTTGTTGGACGCTTTTGAAGAGTTTATCTACTATATTTTTACCCAGCAGCCCTTTTATACTAGTTGTGACTTGGTTTGTGTTTAGTATGCACTGTCTTACCTTCATCCAGGCCTATCGCACAGAATCAGTGGGCTGTGACAACATCACAGATCCCTTACAGCATCACTTACCAGATACACCTTCCTGACTCGGTTAAATACACATGTGATGCCCCACCACTGTTTACAGGCTACAGGAATTCAGTATCCACACCACTAAATCCTAATATGTGGATATCCCACCACTACCACCAATATATGTGACACCCCACCCTTGACCCGTAATCAAAGAGCCTCAGTCCTCACCACTAGCACCAGTGGGACACATACACTGGGAGGATGGCAAGTATACACACGGTATTTCCACGTGCAGCTGTCTGCATCAAGCGTAGTTTCCCTTAGGAACACACACTGACCACAGTCAGTCCAGGGCTGGTTTCTTCCTTTTCCTCCAGATCCCAGCTAAACCTCCCCACTGGCACAGCTATAGAGATGAGATCTCAGCTGAATGACCAAGCCAAGACCCCCAGCACCCTCTGTGTCCAAACAGTGCTTCGTGTCCCTGCCCAAGTAGCTGACACACACATTGTTTGAGGTTTGTGTTATACACACACACACACACACACACACACACACCTGGGAAAGGCTGGCACTGGTTTACTAGCTATGCCCCCTTCTGCCCAGACTATAAGGTAGTTTCCCCTGACACCAGTCACTCCTTATCAGCTACTTTAAGACTCTTAACAAAGGGTGTCTAATCTTATTGTGCAATGTTACTGTTAACACAATGGTAGTTTGATCAAGAGCAAGGCTATTAGGAGTGGCCTACATAGTGTCACCAAATAAGTATGCAAGTACTCTGAGCTTAAATATGTCAAGACAGATGAGCCACGATGAAAGGTTTAAATATATTTAATAATAAATTTTAAAAGAACAAGAAAATACTCTGTATATATTTACAGTTACATCAGAGTTCAAAATCACAGGAAATATTTAAAATACCATTGCAGGACAGTCTCAAATAAAGAAAAAGATACAAACTAAGATTTGCTATATTCATGACTATCTAAGAGAATTGCTGTACCTTAACGTACTTCAGAGCAAGCAAGGCAGATATGGGGAGTGGATCTTGATGTTGTCAGATCAAAGGCAAAATACAGAATACTGAGTTTCTCTCAGAGAGTTGTGCTTAAATTAATATCTCAAATATTACTGCTGGGATAGCTTGCAGAATAACATCATTTCTTGTCATCTGACTCTATCCTAGGTGAAAGCAACCCCACTGATGCAGCTGGTAGCATTTAGCATCTACCTGTGAAAATACATAGACAAGGGCTTTTCTTAGATCTAAGGCAGATCCTGGAAGTCATAAAATAATAAAACCCTTCCAAGACAATACATAAAACTTCTAGTTCTAGACACTGTGTCTGTTACTGCACTGAAATTGAAAGATAACACCTTTTTATTACGTGGCCATAGGTAATTTAATTTCAGCTATTTTTCTGAAGTTAACCACTTGTGTTCCATTTTCCATTGTTAAAGCATATGCATCTAAATAGTTACAATAGTGCAGGTAGATTTCTGTTCTAATCTAGTGGTGTGTTGTGTTGTGGTTACATCTTTAAACAGCACTTTGTAAACTCTTCAGCACTCATCTGTACAAACCATCTTATATGACATACAGTTCTAATACATTTGTAACACAAGCATATGAATTATGTTGATATTTACAAATGACATATAATTATTTACAAAATTCCAGATAGCTGGGCTGGCAGAATTTCCTTTCATGACGGCACACATAAACACACCTTCCACATAGACCGTTCCTGTAGAAGGGTGTACATCAATGTGCATTCTCAGGTGCATGCATACATAGACACATCCTTACACTTCTCATCTGTTAGGTAGACCAAGATCTTATCATGGACTTTTTCTAAATGGACACTAGTAATATCCTGGTTGTATGTAACAGATCTGCGTGAGTTGATAATGCTACATCATATCTGTTACAGTGTGTTAGATGTTCTCAAAGAGGTCATCAAGGGCATGCTGATGACAACACTGTCATCCTTTTGAACTTGGCAATCCTAAGACATTTGACACAAATCCACATTGAGGTGTTCACTCAGCACAGTCAGATGTGGCCATATACAGTTGTATCACCAAGTGGGTAGACCACTGTATCACATACATTGCATCTAAATATGTTGAAATGTGTGAAGTGACCTGTATGTCAGGTCCAGTAATCAGGTCTGTACATCAGAGCTGTCTGCAAGGCCCTTTCTTGTCCATGAGTTAAGTCACAGATGTCATATATGACATACACATCCTGTGTCCAAACAGCCGTCTGAAGGACTACAGATTGTGGGCAATCATTGACTCCAACTGTGTGTGATATTAGTATAATAGAGACAGTATTAACACCAAAAGTTGCTGCCACAGTCATGGCAACACCTGCAATGAAACAAAAATACGCGGAGATTTGTCACATCAGGAAAACAAGCACATAACCCAAGGATGATGTAGATATCACACCCTATAATCAGATCAATAGGTCCTGGGGTAGATGGTATGTGGAACGTCCACCAACATGTAGCCACAGTGTTGACTACTCCCTTGTATGTAACACAACTAACTGACTATGTGAAGGACATCCACATCACAGGCCACAATGCCGCCATAGTTCACAGCCTTCATCACACCAGTAACTTGAGTACAATGCACCTTTTTCATGTACCTCCCTGCACATCTTCCAGTGATGTGTAACCGAAGTCTACCACCTTTGCCACTGACCTGTCACACATCTTATTGGCCATACCTAGGTATTTTGTTTCATAAACATTACTGTCTAGTGCAGAATCCCCATCAAGTTGTTACACCAGATGTATGTGTGGTACCTGTTCCAGTGATATCCACAGTACATACATAGCTGTTTGACAACATTGATTGTGTGTATGTATATATATATATATATATATATATATATATATATATATATGCCAGCCGACTAATCTGTATTGATCATAATGTCACATAGAGGTATAGCAGTGTCCCTCCTGACACCTCCAGCAGATGTTACAGTGTCAGGACAGTGTGCATGATTACCCTCATAGAGGGCGGACATGTCAAAATAATTGTATAAGTGTGTCTGTGCAGAACCATCTCTGATCACTCAAAATCAGATATGTCAGAGACATGGGATTACTGGTGGTGGTATTCTGGTATTGTCCGTGCTTCTTTTACAGTTCCCCATGAGCCTTTACCTGTGTCCCACTTGTTAGAGACCTCTGCCGAGATTACACTCCTATTCAGGCAAATCAGTTTATGCAGCATCACACTATGCACCCTACCCCTATTGTATGTAACATCCCTGATAAATGTTCTCTGTATCATTCATGTAAGGGTGCTTATCTCACAGACATCTTCCCCATTGTTATGTCATCTTACATGACATCACATAATACAAGTTTTCACTGTGCAGCCCATACTGTACCATACTGATATGTGATTGGTGTTGCTGCTACAACTGTCTTCCATTGACATGCCCTCATCTACTGAACGTTAAGTTGTTTCACCTGTCCTATTTCCCTGTTTTCATTTCTACAATTTGCCTCTGTGTCCCTTTTCAATACACACATTTCCCCTGAGTGTTTATTTTACATACAATTTATGTACCCTTACAGAAACTGTTGTACAGAATGCCTGGAATGGGATTTCACAATACTCTGCACTGTATACACTGTACTGTACTGTGTTTGTACCATATACATAACTATATTTTAAGCCCTGGGAATCATTGTGGCATTCTACACAATCCTGTTAACTTATGTGCTCCAAGGTAAACAGGTTTGCTATCCGTGTTGCTTTACAATTTACAGAATGCCTGGAATGGGATTTCACAATACTCTGCACTGCATACACTGTACTGTACTGTGTTTGTACCATATACATAACTATATTTTAAGCCCTGGGAATCATTGTGGCATTCTGCACAATCCTGTTAACTTATGTGCTCCAAGGTAAACAGGTTTGCTATCCGTGTTGCTTTACACAATTTCTTGGTCGGCAACACTGTTGTCAGCCACAAAGCCATGCTTATTTACATGTAAATGCGATGTGTGGTATGAATATATAATTAGCACTGCTGCTCATGACGCATCACTGCATACATGTAAACTCTGTGTAGACTTCGTCCGAAGAAGAGTTTACTGAATCCCAGGGTATGTTTACATTGTCAAGAAGAAGAAACTATGGAACATGTTTTTGGAATGTAAAGAGTAAAAAAGTTTTGGGAAAACTGTATAAAGAAGATTTTTTTCAAATATATAAAAGTAGTAGATAAAATAAACATGGATATGATTAAATTTGGATATTATAAGACTAGAAGTAAAGAATATGTTAAAAATAGATAAAACGCTGTTTTACATTATATGAGCTATATGGAATGAAAGAATAAATGAAATTATGTTTAATGGTAAATGGATTTTAACAATAATATTAAGTAAAATCAGATGGTGGTTATGGAAGAAGGTGTGGGAGTCTAATAGGGATGAAAATTTAGTATGATTGTAAAGGAAATTATGAATATGTGTAAACAGATTTGTATGGTTATATATTTGAACATATGTAAATATTTGTAATTATGTAAGTATTTTGTAAGTAAGACTTATTTCTGTATATAAGCCAAGGACCCCTAATGTCATTGATAGGTGTCATGTGAGCTTTTACTACCAGCAAATCAAGCAGATGGGGCCTTGATTTAATGTGTCATCCAGAAGATGACACACTGAGGAGTGCAGCACCCCCCTATGCTGCACTGCAGTATATCATCATTCATGAGTCTAGGATTAAGGAGGATCTGTTTGAGACACTTAACCCGTAGGTTTTCCTGTAGCCTGAAATACTGAGCATGCTGATGTTATGGTAAGGGCATGCTATCCAAATGTGGATGTGCACCTGATGCCATGGTTTACGCTCTCCTTTTTTTTTTTTTGTTCTTTTACTGAGGTAGGTCACCTCTGATGCTGTCTTCTAGGGTGATGTCCTGCCGTGTTTTTTAAACCCCACCCAGACACACACAGAATATCTGCAAGAACCTTCAAAAGATGAAACTGATTAACTGCTGCAAATCATTTCAGGGATACTTTCCCATTCCTGTCCCTTTCCTCCAGGCCACTCAGTTTCTGTGGGTCTCTTTTTCCAGACCACACCGTTTTTGTTGTAAGAAGTACAAATTACCTAGAGCTTTTATGTCCTATTCCAAAATACATTCCAGTAAAAGACCAAGCTATTTCCATAAAGTTTTTGGATTAGGCCCTATATTGTAAGGAGTGGGGAGGTATGTTTCTACTCTGCAGAAAAGCAGGGGTGTTCTACTTCTGCCTCTTCATTGTTCTGAAGGGGGGTATAAAATTGTGCCCCTTCTTGGACATTAAGTGCTTTAACTATTGCATCTTTTTCATCACTTTCTGGGTGGTGTCTGTGTGTCCCTGATACAGATGATAGCCTTCTATGGGGCAGGTTTAGAATACTATTCATTGTCAGTCATTTCTCTCTTGAGAAAGAACCTAAAAAAAACATAAATTTGGTAGGCTGAATTAAGATGCAACAGCAGATTGAGGATGAGAGCTGTCAGGGCGCTTTGGTCCTCAAGGCAGCCACACTATTCACAGTTCCTTTCTTATAACTGAAGATGCCAGTGGTCAAGCAGGTAGTAATGCATTAGTGACTGTAAAGCTATCCCGCCATCATTAACTTATTTTTGTCTTTTTGTTTTCCTTATTCTGTCATGAAACAAAGGCAACTTTTTTTTCAAATAACTTTTTTATTTATTTCACATAAGAGTAAGTGAACATTACATGAATATATGAATATGCAGGTAGGCCTAATGCAATCTAAAACTTATAAAACAAACAAAAATGTATACAATATTTACAAAAACTAGAGTGCTACCATTTAGAGAAATGAAATAAGAAAGGAACATTGAGGTTCTAAAGGATGTCAGTGGATCTCCTAGATAATCTTGAAGTGAAAAGCTGTACCAAAATCCGAAACAGAATCCATGAACTTGATTAACTGTAGAGAATAAGGTTGAGTAAATTCTTCCAAACTTTTCCAAAGAAGGCTTTTTTCCTAGGTCCTTTTATGATAAGCTTTTGTGCTGAAATATATGTAAAATCCATCTTCTTGAAGTTATTCCAACAAAGTTTGGTGCGATCCAGCCAGTTTTTAGTGATATATAATTTAATTAGGGAGCATAAAATGACTAGTATGTGCAGGTCTAATTTAAATAGCTTTACAGTGGGTATATGAAGGATCGCTAACTCCCAAGAGAGAGTAGATTTGTGGTATCCCATTTTGTCGAGGCAAACTTTCATTGAAGTCCAAAGTTTGTGGGAATATTTGCAGGACCAGAGAATGTGTATAAGGTCAGCTTTTGGAAAGGGACAACACGTACAGGAGGGCGTATTTCTGGGGTCAAACCTAATAAGCACAGATGGCGTATAATACGAGTTATTATTAACCATTAATTGTGTGTAAATGAGTTTTTTAAAAGGGGATAATTCTAAAGTAGTTTTTATAGCAGATAGTTTTTGTTCCTCTGTGAAAGGGGTTCCATGGTTGTCCCAATAGCTGGAGAAGAGGCAAACCGAGTTGTGCATTATAGAGTTCAATAGGTTATAGGATTTGGAGAGCATTTTCTCTGAGCTCAAAATCGCTTGTGTAATCTCCAAGAGTTTGGTAAAGTCCTGACTATTGACCGAAATATAAGCAAATTTTGATTACATTAATTCTCTTAGCTGACGTAGAATAACCGTGAATTTATTATTGACTTTGAGAATTAAGCGTAGGGCAGGGAGTGTTATGTCTTTATATTTGAGAATGTCCCATATTACAACATCCTTAATGAGAGGAAAGTCCGAGAGATTAATCATCAAATTATTGATCTTAATATTGGGATTTAGATGAAGAGGTTGAAGTAAAGAGAAGGCTTTGTCAAGGTTGATGGATTTTAACAAAGTCTGGAATAGCCTGATTTTATGTTTTAAAGTGCTGGAAAGTTTGGAATTGTTGAGAGCTTCTGGAGAAAGAAAGGGGTGAGCTTTGGGATTAATTTTATTTGCTTGAATATGGTGATACCATATTTTCATCCGAGAAGGGGAAAAATTATAGTCTCTCTGAGTTAGTTTGGAAATGGACAAAATTCTATTTGCACAAATAATTGTATAGTAAAGTTGAAAATTAGGTAAACCCAGACCACCCTTATTTTTTGGGTAAATTAGTTTAGAGTACAATATCCTCACTGATTTAGGAAACCAGATGAATTTGGCTAATTCTTTATTAATCTTAGAAAAGATAGTATTGGATATCATAAGGTTTGAAGCACTTATCTGGTATAGGAATCTGAGTAAGATGTTCATCTTCACTATCGCGGCTTTGGATAGAAGAGAGAGGTTCATTAATTCCCATCTACGAAGGTCCTGTAGAATTTTCGACCACGTTCTAAATAAGTTATTTTGGAGCACAGAAGTTTGGTTGTGATCGAAGTGTATACCGAGATAGGTAATATTGAAGGTAGTCTGAAAGGGAGAGTCCGGAAAGTAATGAGATTTATGACCTACAGGATTAATAGGAAGGATATGTGATTTCTTATGATTAATTTGGTATCCTGAAGCTTTCGAGAAATCATTAATAGTATTAATGATTTTACCTAGGTCAGTATTGCGATATTGAAAATACAAATTGACGTCATCTGCAAAGGCAGAAAATATTATATTAGTATTCAGGACTTTAGGGATTGAGTGAAAAGAATTTTGAGCTATATAAAGAAAGAAGGGTTCAATGAAGATGCTGAAAAGAAAGGGGGATAGTGGGCAACCTTGTCTTGTACCATTTGTAATCCTAATTGGTTTAGATACGTTTTTGTTTATGTAGAGATAAGTGTATGAGTTTTTATATAGAATTTTAATCATATCAGAGAAAGCGCTGGGAATATTAAAGTGCAATAGTGTTAAAAACAGAAAGTCCCAATTGACTCTGTCAAAGGCTTTAGAAGCATCAAGGGTTAATGCATATATTGGGTTTTTATCTTTCTTTGTAAATTGAATTAGAGAGTCAAGGGTTAGGGTATTATCCCAAGTGTGTCTATGAGACATAAAACCAGCTTGATCAGGAGAAATTAAAGAGGACATAATTTTTTTAAGTCTACCTGCCAGGATAGTCGAAAGGATTTTTAAGTCAACATTTATTAAGGCAATAAGTCTATAGTTGTGGGGATCAGCTTTATCTTGCTTATTTTTCAAAATCAGTATGGTTTTCGAGGTGTTCCAATGTAGACCTGAGATTCCATGTTTTATAATGAAGTTGAATACCTTTATAAGAGAGGGAGAAATTATTGGATTGAAGGTTCTAAAGAAATCCGGGGTAAACCCATCCGGGCCAGGAGATTTTCCTAGTTTAAGATTGGTAATAGCATCTTGGATTTCTTGAAGAGTCAGCGGAGCAGAAAGCATGGATCTTTGAAATTCATTCATGGAGGGAAAATTTATAGAGTCCAAGAAGTTCTTCATATGTAAGTTAGGAGATGGGTCAACCTTCCTGCAATATATATCTGAGTACAAGGAGAAAAATAACTGAATTATTTCCTAATCAGATTTATAAATTTTGTTCTGGTATTGTAAGATAGAAATCCTAGGAGTACATTGATTATTTTTTATGATTCTTGCAAGAGTTTTGGAAGGAATTTGCGCCCACTCTGAATATGTAGCAACAAGTTTTTGATCAAACAAGGAAAGATTTTGTTGGTGAAGTTCCAGTAGCTCTTTTTGAGTACTACTAATTACTTTATCTAGGCTATGGTCTGGGCTTAATCTTTGTTTCCTTTCTAAGTCCGAGAGTTTCGAGATCAAGTTAGTCTCCTTAGTTTTGTAAAGTTTTTTGTAATAGGAGGCCTTGCTAATTAGCATACCTCTCAATTTGGTTTTACAAGCCGCCAATTGGATATCTAGAGGAATTTGAGAAAAATCAGGATTGGAGTCAAAGTCTGCTAAAATTTCTTTAGTTTCTTGGATTATGTCTTTGTTACGGAGCAAGTTATTATTTAGTGTCCAGTTACTGTATGGGAGAGATCAGAAAGGCTTTGACGAATGAAAGATCTTAAGGGAAATTATTGCATGATCAGAGGAAAACCTAGGTTCTGTAGTGAAGTTTATCTTGAGAAAAGAAAGGGACTCAGAGATTAGGAAAAAAGTCTTAATCGCGACCAGGTGCTGTAGCATTTAGAATAATATATGTATATTTTGTCTTTAGTTAAGAGGTCGCTAAATGAAATAGGGTCAGTAAGATTGAAGTCAGATATTAGTTCCTCTAGGGCAAGAGAAGCTTGAAAGTTGTAAGAGGGAGATTTACTGGTGCGATCAACATTAGGATCTATGACAGCATTCCAATCACCGCCTAAAATAAATTGGTGATCGCGGAATGTGCATAAAATGTTATATATCTCTAAGATGAAGAGTTGTTGCTGCGCACACGGGCCATAGATGTTAAGAAAAAGGATTGGTTTACTAGAGCAAGGGAGTTGAAAGATGAAATAGCACCATCTGCCATTCTTATCGGAGTTAACTTCTGTGATTACACCCTGAAATTCTTTTTTAATTACTATAGCCACTCCCTTAGAATTGGAGCTATCACCTACGGCAATTATAGATCTTATCCATTTTCTTTTAGAATCTTTCGTCCAGTCATCCTTACGTAAATGCGTTTCTTGTAAAAAACAAATGTTAGCCTGTGATTTGAACAGTAAGTCTAACAAAAGGGATTTCTTAGATTTATTTTGTAAGCCTCTTATATTCCATGAATCTATGGACCAAGCCATGTTAGGTAACTAGTATAGATGGATAAATTGAGGAGTGACTAATCCTTTTTCCCGGACAAGGTATCAGGACCATGTGAGAGGAGAGGATATAGTGTAAGATTAGTAATATAAAAGTAATGTAGATCCACATCAATCTTTCAATTGCTGAACATAAGCTAATGACAGTAAGGGTAGCACAGTACTTCTTCAAATGTATCCCAGTGCCTAACCACCCCAACCCCTTCAGTGAAGAAGCACAACAATAGAAACAAGAATAGTATAGGTCATTAATAAACAATAAAAGCACACAATAAGAAATTGTCACACACATTAACCTATAAAAGAACAATAAAATAGGTAATAATGCTGTACATATATACATAACAACCAACATCCAAAGATAGATCATGCTAGTACATTATCACCATGCACTAAGAGCCACCAGTAATAGCAATAAAGTAAAAAAAATAAAATAAACGAATATGTATGTTCATCATACAGGTATGTAGAAACCTTGTCAATAATTAAGGTTTATATTATGGGCAACCAAGAGAACTAAAAAACATAATACCAGGGTTATACCAGCTAGGTAAATATAGTATGTAAGGGGATGATGACCATTTTAGGAAGTGTAATGAGAATAAAATCAACTAATATCAATATCACTCATTAATTACAAGTACCACACATCAAAAAAGTAAAAATACAACAAGCTTGAGTTGTTATAAACAAAAAAAAAGGATGAATGTCTTAAAGAAAATTTAATCATCCCCAATTATGCTAATCTAGCCAAGCTAGACATTGAGTGTTCTATAGCCCATCAAAGGAATGTGAAATAAAACTCATTACTACAGTAAATGAACAAGTAGCTGACATCTCAGATTCGGTAATTAGAGCAAAATGTCTGAGTACTTGCCCAGCTTCATCTTTTGCATTAGCCATTGCTGTATTCGCCCTTAACACAATAGATAGGGCTGCATGACACAATGACTTATCATAGTTGGACATTGCCAAATATTTAGTATTTTGCCAGTCAGAAAGAGCAGAATAATACCGCTGCAACCACACAGTGTTATACAGTCATAGTTAATGGAGTTGTTGAAGATTCAATAAGTTGTGATTAAAGTTTAGCATAGTTGCACTTTCGGCAGAGAGAGTATCCTTATATCCAGGTTAGAACGCCTTTTCCTACCTGGTAAGTCGCTGATACTTCGATGATAGAGAATACATTTACAAAGCAGCTTGAAATAACCGCAGAGGTTTTCCAAATGCAGGCGAAGCTAAACCAGACAGTAAGCTGGGAACTGCCGAGCCAGGAGGAGCATGGTTAGGTATTTACAACAGAGGAACTACATTCTGCGTGGGAACAATTGGAAGTCGCAGAGGAAAAGGGACCCTCTGGGCAACCAAAACCAGCTACTAAACAGTTCCCACCTGGCGGCTAAGCAGCTCATACAAAAAGCAAAAAGAAAACACAAGTTAAGATATCGAACAGCAACCGGATCCAAAAGGCAAATGGCCTCTAATGAGTGATCGGGGATATCAGCTTATTCTCCGGTGAGTTGAAGGCCATGAAAAAAGTCTTAGTTGAAATGATTTTAATACCAGAGTAAGTTACAGCGCAGGGACACTGTTGAAAGCTTTGAAAAATGCCTCTTTTGCCTCTTTCGGGGTACTAGCAGTGAACTTTGTATCCTTGTGGGAGAATATTAGGGTGTTCGGATATCGCATCTGAAACTTGATGTTCTTCTTGATTAGTTCAGCGCAAAATGGAGCTAGGTTTTGTCTGTTCGTTTTAATCGAGATAGGTAGGTCTTGTGAGAAAGTGAGCTTGTACTTATTCCAAATAAAGGATTTTTGTTTTTTAGCAGCCTGTAATATTTTTTGGGTATCTTGAAAGTTTAATAATCTAGTGTAGACTTGGCGTGTAGCAGAGTGGTCTTGTCTTTTATGCAATGCACGGTGCGCTGTCTCCACAATAATATCAGAAGAACAACCTTCTGAGCGCAAGAGTAATTCAAAGATCTGCTTGGTTGTGGTTAGCAGAACATTGTTTTCATAAGATTCAGGGATCCCTCTAATAAGTATATTGTTGCGGCGACTTCTTGCCTCAAGATCTGTTAATTTAGCTTGAAGATCGGTTAAAGATGCATTCTTAGCGCACAGTTCTTCAGATAAAGTCTGTATTAAGGATTCATTAGCCTGAGTCCTATGTTCTAGGGTGTCCATTCTGTCTACAATTTGTTTTATGGTATTACCAAATTCTGCAAGCTGATCAGAGAAACCTTGTATGGCCAACTGAATAGGTTGAAGCGCTATTTTAAGTTTGTCTAGATAGAAGTTGGGTTCAGTTTTGCCTTTGGCGCTTATTTTACTAGGTTCCGATGCTTGTTTCTTGGTTTTCTGTATTTTTGAGACTGCTTCTTTCTCTGGGGAAAAGATTGCTGAGAGTTTAGCCTTAGTAGTTTGCATTTCCATTGCTACTGCTTCATTTGCCATATCCGACAGATGGAGAAATACTTAATATGCATGAAATAATCCAAGGCCCTTTTGGATACACGTGGCTAAGAGACTTGACTTGACAGTAGGTATTATAAGATGATCCTTGCCCAAATCAAAGTAGTTAAACCACTGAACCTGTAGAATAGAGCAGAGGTAGTTTACCCCTTTCCTTTAGATCGTAGAAAATAGTATTTAAAAGATGTATTTTCAAGGATTTTGTCACTGAGGTAAGGAGCTCTGTGCATAGGGTGTACCCTAGCCGACCACCATCTTGGAATCAAACAGACAACTTATGTTTAGCAGGGCATCCATGATTTGCTTATTTGCAGTTTAGGACAATGGGCTATGTTTGCATACATTATGTAGTTGTAAGTCCCCCTTTCCCTGTACTAATTGTAGTACACTGCAGCGAACAGTGTATTCCTCTCTGGAGACTGGTGATAATATACCAACTGCCAGTGTTCTAGCTCAGCATCATGGGTCCCCCAAATTTTGAGGATCTTTGCTCACATTTCGAGAGTAGTCTTCTGCTCTGGGGACCTGTAATAATACTTATTGCTAATGCTCTAATGCAGAGTCATTGTTTTCTGTGCACACTGGGAATCTTTACACATGTAATTATTTAAATTGTAGATGTTTCTGAATTATTTTGAAGATAGTAAAATTACTGTTTTTAATTTTTTTTTTTGTAATATTTTGGAGCTTTTCTCCCTGGACTTGTGCCGAGGATGGGCACCTGCACAGTCTGACTTTCCTGGTGATGAAATGTCAGTTAATAAGTATGTATGGAGTACTTAACAGTACAGGATGACAGCAGTACCCCATGCAGGATACCTGTAATAATACTTGCTACTTATACTGCATTGGAGCATCATGGGGTTTTCCACACAGTAGAGACTTTTTCCTTGCATGTAATACTTAACAGGACAGTATGAAATGAGTGTCCTAATCTGGGGATCTTTAAACGTACTTACTTCTAACACTGGAGTGCTGCATCATGGCTGCTCCTCATTATGGGGACCTTTACTCACATGTATTATTTAGCAGTACAGTATGAATGGAATGTCCTGTTCTGTGGCCTTATGAAAGTACTTGCTGCTAATACTGCAGGGCAGTATCATGGGTGTTCCACACTGTGAGGACCTTTACTCTTGTGTAGTACTTAACAGTACAGTATGAAGAGAGTATCGCATTCTAGGGACCTGTGATAGTATTGCAAATACTTCAGTGTAGTGTCATTGGTGCACCACACTGTGAGGACCTTTACTCTTGTGCAATACTTAACAGTACAGTATGAAGAGAGTATCGCAATCTAGGAACCTGTGATAGTATTGCTAATACTGCAGTGCAGTTTCATGGGTGCACCACACTGTAGGTACGTTTATTCAGATGTAGTACTTTTCAGTGCATTTTGAATAGTGTGCTCTGATCTGGGGACCTATACTATAACTTTATGCTAACGTTATAATGTAAATTATAGGTGTTTCCTGCTGGGATCCTTTGATTATAGTCAGTGGACTGAAACTCTGACTTAATGAAAGGTTAGTGCTAGATCTTCCAGTATACTTTGCTCTGCTTGGGGTTTCTGTTTGTTCCATTTGTGATTTCCCCATTTCTATGACTGATCCCCATCTGGTACTGTCCTTGTCTAGAGGTTTGGCCTATCTAGCTTATTTATTTAAAAGTCATATTACCATATTGCATTAATGTACTGCTCCTCAGACTTGCTTGTCTGATCTAACCATCATTGCCCTACCATCTCCCTATAATGCTTCTTTTATACAAACAGAAAGCAAAGTACTTACGTTTATTCTCCTGTTGAACAGTAGGGAAACCAGCATATAACTCTTGGAAAGGTAAATGGATGCCCATTAACAACCAGAGCCTGTATGCTGTTATATACTTTTAACATTCAAACTGTTCCAAGAACATTACTGTCTGCCTCCAAATAAGAAGTTAGTGTCAACAGAAAAACACTCTGTATGTTCAGGAACACAGATGATAAAGTTGGTAGACCAGCTTTTAAATCAGCCATCAGCAAAAAAGCTCACAGTATTGTAAATATTTTGTTCCTGCCTTTGTTGCTTGGTTTGTGGATGATAATGGTCTTTGGACTAGTTCACTTACCTGATTATGTCCTTGTTGTTAATTGTTATGTGAACATGGATTTTTGCTTACATTTTTTCTTCTTCTTGAAGGTTTTACATAGTCTTTTAATTAACTTCATTCTTAGTATTGAGTTTATTTAATTGTCTTGATGCAGTAGTTACATAAAATGGTTTTAAAAAATCCTGTTGCTTACATGAAGGATATTGTTTTCATGACAAGTTGGACTTAGATAGCGACATCACTGCTGCGGTGTTACAACCCCCACACAAAAGAATAGAATTGTGTAGCTCATTTACATTGCTATGTAGTTCTGTAGTGTTGGGACATTTGGAAGGTTTGTTGCCTGTGGCACTTGACCTAATACCAAGCATTTAGAGCGCAGTACGGGCATGTGAACTGCCTGTGTTTTTGATGGGCTAAGATTCTGTAATTTCATTGCAATACAGAGATGGTGTAACAAACCTACTGAACTGCTTATCCCAGTGTGTAAACAATAAAGGGTGTCCCTTGTTTTCTCATCTTTTATCAGACTAAGACTTCTTGAAATCAGAGTACCATTTTAATTTTGGTAATCATTTTTAAGGTGCAACCCAAGAGCCTAAGGAAGTTAATCATCCTGTTAATACTGACACAATGTTCAGTGGATGTTTTTCAGAATCTGGCCTGTTTGCAACTCACTGCTTTCCACAATGCTGCTTGACTCTTGTGATGTAAGTCACTGTGTTGTACAGCTGTGTCCCATATCCCAGTGTGCTATGCTGACTGACTGTATGAGTTTTTCATCTGATGTTATTCTAGCAAAAGAGTCCCCTGAGCTTTCCAGGTCTTACTTTGCTGCTTTATGACATGTTTAATATAAGTAGTTATATTGACCTGTGGAACTGAAGTTGGAGTTTACAATTATAAAATTAATTGTATTTAGAGCTAGTCCATTTATGAAGTATTGTGGGTGTTGGTTCCACGTGTATTGTTTTGATCAGTTTGTGTGTTTCTAAATCTAATTAGTATTTTTCATCTTTGCAGAAGTTCTCGCTGGATACATCAGATCTAATGCTCATTGTCTCGAGCTGTTTGCACGCAGTCTGCAGCCTGGCTGGACAAGCTGGGGAAATGAAGTCCTAAAATTTCAGCATCTTGATTATTTCTGTTCAGTGGAAGATGTCACATGATGAAAAGCTCAGGGGGCAATATGGTTATATTCTGAGCCAAGCACAAGCAGCGACATGTATAAATGTTGCCTGAAATCTGCTGAAGTTTTACATCATCCTTTGAAGTCATTCATACTGAATCTGGTCTGCACCTCCTTTCTGCATATTACCCACTTTTTCTTACCAGTGTGTCAGAGTGAAGACTCGTGGCATTGTGACTCTTCCTTACCTGTCTAGATTGCTGGCCATGTTTCTGGGTTATACTGTCTGTGGATGCTCCTGTGTATACGGCATAAGGTCTGCATTCATAACTTAGTATTAGCTTTTATCTCCTTGCAGGTACAGTCTGCAATAATTATTGGGTGGGAAGAGGCATCCAAATTGACAAGTGGCAGAATAAATATGCTATCTTAGTTTGTGTTATCACAAGTAATATTTGTACAGGTCACACTTAAGAAAACCTGTATATAAATGTTTGGAGCTATAGTTGCTTATCATGAGATGAAATCATTTATCTTGACATGTGAAATATGAAACAAGGTAAACATTCATTAACCTACACCATTCCTGAGTGCCAAACAAAATTAGCCAGAGAGAAAAATGTAGATTTAACTGAAGTACATCAGATGAGTTGACAGTTAAGATCCATCTGTAATGGTAGCATGATCAGCGTTTGCTTTTACAAGTTATCCACTGCAGTTCTTCAGAATTCTATAGTGTGAGAACAAGCTGTTTGCAGAAGACAAGCATACACTTCATTCTACATAGTGCCACCACATAGTGCAATGGAGGCAGTTTACTTAAGTCTGAAGTTAAGAGATACATTTGGGGTTGCTGACCTTACCACTGGTGAGTGTTTTAAGTAAAGTAAAGTAAAAATATCTGTAGTCAATGGAAGAACATTTGTATAAAAATGGCACAGAGAATTCAAGCAGATCAGTGTTTTGTTCTGCCACTAGTGTTATATACTTCTCAGGGCAGTGGTTCCCAAACTGGGTGCTGTGCAAAGACTCCAGGTGTGCCGCAAGGAATTACCAAAAAAGATGTAAAAAAGTACCATCAAAAATTTTTATTTGCTTGTACACTGGAATTGTCGGCTCGTATTCAGTTAGGAAAGGCAAACTGGCCACTAATGTGGTTTGGGTTGAGCCTAGTGGAGATTAAAAAAAGAACACAAACAAGAAAACTCTGCATAGCCTTGCAAAAGACTGCATAACACTGCACAGGTCGGATGCTGCAGAATTAAGACATTGGTGAAGACCAGGCAGGGAAGTGTGCACAGCTGATCTGTTCATTTCAACTTATTTCAAATATCAAAAGGAAGACCTGCCGAAAGATTACAGAATCAAAATCTTAATCTGGCTCAGCAATTACATAGTAAATTGTTTTGAAAATTGAAGACTTCTTCTTTTGGCTTTTTCCCAGTTAGGGGTCGCCACAGCAGATCACCTGTCCGCTCATGATTGTCAGTAGAGTTTTTTTTACGGTGTCAAGTTGCCAGCCCGGCGCCCAACCTTCCACGGAAGGCACACACACACGCACACACTCACGCCTAGGGCCAATTTAGAGTGTCCAATCCACCTACAGCATGTCTTTGGGATGTGGGAGGAAACTGGAGCACCTGGGGGAAACCCACGCGACCACAGGGAGGACATGCAGAATCTGCACAGAAGGCACCCCCAGCCGAGGATCGAACCGGAGAATTTCTTGCTGTGAGGTGACAACGCTAACCGCTGCACAACCGTGATGTTGCCAAAATCCAAAAAAAATGAAATTGGCGTAAGTTGTTTTTACCATTACTATTATGCTGAGAAATCATTTTTTCATCCATTCTCGTTATAAATGTTAATTGAATAAGATATAGTGTTTATTAATTGGCATTACGTCAAAGCAGTTTTCTACTATCAGACCCTAACTTAAAAAAAAAGATACACATAATAACTTACAGACAACATTTTTATAAAATGCCTAAGAAAAAGTTAGCAATGTACACGTCTGATGTTTCAGATGCCTAAGCTAGGTACTGCATTAATTGGTGAAGAAGCTTAATGCATAGTTTGATTTTTTTTTGGTATCTCTTTTGAGTTTTAAATCATACTAAGTCACAAACAGTACAGTTTAATGTACACTGACTTCATTATTCAAACGGATCACTTACATCTATAAAAACCCAACCTCTCCTTCTGGAATTTTGCGCACACACACACACACACACACACACACACACACACACACTAGACATATGGCAGGCTTTTTGAATTTTAAAATTCATGGATGCAGAAAGCAGATTAAAGACATTCAAATAACTTTTGTCTTAAAAAGGAAACAATTTACTTTATTTTTCATAAGGAATAATATATATACTGGGAACAATTGATTTTGTAACCAGAATTTACTTTTAAGTAGCTGTGCCTTTCCTGACCAGTATGCATATTTGTTCCTAATTCAAGACATTGGTTAGATGTGTGGAAAGGGTGACTAACAGGCATTAAGTTAAATTGCAATGAATTGGGATAAATGGATAGAGCTTAAAATAAGTGTTTTTAGCAGTATACAAGGATGTATGAATATACTATCTGCACAAAGATTAGACTGGTTATATTTAATGTCTCAGATTTGAGTCAGGCAAAGGGATCATACCTAACAAATGAGAGAAGCCATGCTAGATAGAATCTAAGACTCATATTTGGCTATGATAAAATGTAAATAATAGAGAGCTTTTAATGTTCACTCTTGTCCAATAATTGTGTAAAGCTGTTAAAATATTTGGATTTTTACTTATTTAATGATTTCCACCACCCTTCGTAAATCCAACAATTGTGTGATCTGTGTTAGAAATCTGGCAACACTGTGCATGATTACATCAACATCTTTGTTGTACTAGAGGTGAAGGGAGAAGCTGAACTGCATGTTAAATAAAAGTTAACATTAAATTTCAGATTGAGCTGAAGTATTGCTTTTCTCAGTAACAATGGCCTCTACCTCAAAGCGTCAAATGGATTGCACTTCTGAAGATGATAGTAGTGATTGTAATGAGAGTACCAGCGAAAGTTGTAGGATTGCTGACCAGCCAAAGGCAAGGCTTTTGCTGTTAAGAAAACAAGGCTTTATTCAGATAATTATGTCAATTACGGTTTTACGTTCATTGAGAAACAGGGCATGCAACAACCACGTTGCATTATATGCCACAAACTTCTGTCAAATGAAGCCATGGTTCCCAGTAAGCTGCAGTGCCATTTAAAAAACAAACATCCTGCTACTGCTAAGAGAGACCAACTTTATTTTAAACGCTTGCTACAGTCTTAACAGAAACAGGTTACAGTTTCTGACAAAGCGCAACTTGCTAGCTTTCAAGTGGCAGAATTAGTAGCAAAAAACATGAAGCCACATATTGTTGTGGAGAATTTGATAATGCCAGCATATCGGCTGACGGTGAAAACAATGTTAGGTGAAGAGGCAAAGAAAGTTATTGCAAAAATACCATCATCCAACAATACTGTTGCATGAAGAATTGAAATGATGTCTGATGATATTAATGACAGTGTTTGCAACCAGCTCAAATTCTGCAAGAGATTCTCTCTCCAACTCGATGAATCTACAGACATCAGTGGTAAAGCACAATCAATGGCATTTGTAAGATATCCAAATCAACAGTCACTTATTGAACAGCTCCTGTTTTGCAGAGAGCTAATTCAGACACGTGGAGAAGACTTATTTAAGTGTGTATGTACACTTTTTGAGCAACATGGATTGTTATGGCAATGGTGCACCTCAGTTTGCACAGATGGAGCGCCTGCTATGACAGTGTCCGTGGATTCCTGAGTTTGGCAAAAGCAACTAATCCAAACATAACCACAACACACTGTTTCATTCACAGAGATGCCCTTGTAAGTAAAACACTGCCATCTGATCTACATACGGTCTTACGTGAAGTGGTTCGAATTGTTAATTACATCAAGTCGCATCTAGCTAAAAGCTGTCTGTTTTCAGAACTATGTAAAGATATGAGTTCTGATTATATCACTGATGTTTTTCTTGTTTCACTGTTGCAGTCATCAAATTTGGGTTGTCTGCTTGCAGTAGCCCTCAGTCGGCCTGATTATCAAAGTCTTGTGTCCTGCGTCAGTTGCTGTCTCATCTTCCATGACATCAGGTAGCCAGGGGTATAAAGCATGCAGCCGACGCCATTACATCAGTCTTTCTTGCCGTGCGGTGCCCGAAGCAGAAGCAGTTCGGAACTGCCGGTCGGCCAACTCCTGAAATTTTCGTTTTCGAGTTTCAGAACTGAAGTCTTCAACTAAAGCTAAGTACCCCATTGGGGAAACTTTTTCTTGCTCTAAACCAATGTCAGTAAAAGTCAATAGTTGTATTTCTTGCGGAAAGCAAATACCTCATAAAGATTTTCATTCATACTGTATTCCTTGCCTAGGCCCTGACCACGACGTACCTCACTGTCGGTTTTGTGCCTTATTTAAACAACAAACTATTCATCGTCGGTAGATTTACGCTTCTAAATATTTCGGTACTCGGTTCAATTATCCAGATATGGCTTCGGTAAGCCACCCGACTACTGACATTCCGAAAAAATGCAAAGATAAAGACAGAGGCAGGCTGCCTAGGTCCAGAGCTGCCGACAATGCTTCTCCGAAGTTAGTTGTCAGTTTGTCGATACTCAGTGAAGCAGTTTCGCAGCCCCTGATACCAGCTACTTCAGATTCGCAGGCCTCTACTGAAACACATTTGGAGTCCAGTGTTCCGCGAGATGCTTCAACTGTGGAACCTGCGGATGTCTCTACCTTGGATGGGTCCGGAGCCGCTGTGCAGGCACCGGCTTCTGAGGGTGTATTCAGGCCTACTGACTTGCATATTAAACCAATGCCATCTTCTTCTTCAAGGCCTAAAACTCGATCCATGCCTAGAAAACCAACACCTAGACCACATGGTCAGGCCTCTAAGACTAAAAAACAAATGATAAGAATGGTTGAAGACCTTATTACTTTAATCAGAAGAAGCCAACCTTCCCCCTCTAAGAGACCTAGGACTGAATTTGGCTGTGATTCTTCTGATCAGGATTCTGAAATTTCTGTTTCTTCTGATGACCGGGATTTTCCCTTATCTGCCCATGAGGATTCTGATGCAGAGGACTTGATTCCCTCTGCTTCCCTTCCATAGGATTTCTCTTTTGGTGAAACCTTGCATACTCTTAGGGAGCATTTCCACTGGGAAAGCCAGGATTACTCTGATTCTAAAAAGAGGCCTAGAGATTTCTTACTCCTGCCCCAACACAGGCCTTTAGCTATCCCCCTTTACTGGACATTGTTGATGATGCCTTTACAGAGTCTAGCTTGGCCCCTGACTCCTTACCTCCTGCTCCCAGAAAACCAGATAGATATTACAGGGTTCCTGACTCTCACAAGTTCCTCTTTAAAAATCCTACTGCGGATCCTGAGTCCATTTCAGAGGGACCCAAGGGCATAAAGGCTACGACTGCCAAAAGTCCTACCCCCTCTGATAGAGATTCCAGGGCGCTGGATAGATGGGGTAAGAAGGTATACACTTCTGCAACCTTGGCCCTTAGGGCCTTAAATTGCCAGTTTCATATGTTAAAGTATCAGCAGCATATTATTGGATTGCTTAAACAGAAAATTATGTTGATTCCTGACTGTGCTGAAAGTAAGGATTACAGGACTTAATGTATTCTGCTGAACAAGTTGGAAAACATACTTTGCAATGTGGTTTTGATTCATTAGAGGTATCTTGCAGGGCTGCTGTTACTGGGTCTGTACTTAGAAGGCATGCTTGGCTTAAGGAGCAATCATTGCCAGATTGTTGGATGCTCCCTTAAACCAGGACCGCCTGTTTGACAACAAAGCAGAAATACTTAAAAAGATGGAGGAAAAAGCTAAATCTATGCAAACGGTTAAAGATTTCCTGCAAGTGCAGCCTCCAAGATTTAGTAGGCATTGGCCCTCTAAGAATTGGTCCTTTCCTGCCTCTTCCAGGCCTTCTCAGTCCAAATCCAGAGCCAGCAGAACACTCAGGTTTCAGTCCCAAGGTACGCACAGGCCTAAGCAGCGGGGGGCTCCCACTTCCAAAGCAGGGAGTAGTAAGACCCCCCCTTAAGGTAAACTGTCTCAATGACTTAACTTTAAAACTTCCAAGCCCTTCTCAACTGATTGCTCCTTTAGGGGGAAAGATTGCTCTGCAGGCAAAAAAATGGGAACTCATTACCCAGGACAAATGGGTTTTAAATATGGTTTCCCAGGGATACAGATTCCACTTCCACACTTTACCAACCCCAAACGATTGGCCAGATCTACCCCTAAATCATTGGGCAGAAGCTCAAATGCAAGTTCACTCTCTCTTAAGTATAAGGGCTATTCAAACTGTCCCAGAAGAGGAAAGGGGACAAGGTTTCTACTCGAGACTTTTTCTGGTGCCCAGAAAAGACAACTCCTGGCACCCTATCCTGGATCTCTCCATCCTAAACACGTTTTTGGTGATCCCAAAATTCAAGATGCTAATTCTTCACCAGTTGCTTCCTATGCTAGGCAAGGATGTCTGGTTGGCAACACTGGATTTAAAGAAAGCCTACCTGCACATCCCAATCAGGGAATCTTGCAGAAGATACCTACGCTTCAAAGCAGGCTTCATGCCTTCAAGCCCTTTGGCTTATCTACTGCGCCCAGGGTATTCACAAAATGTCTAGCTCCAGTCATTGCATTTTGCAGACAAAGAAATATTCAAATATTCAAATATACCCATTTTGCAGGCAAAGAAATATTCACATATACCCATACCTGGACGATTGTCTAATTCAGGCAGAAAGCTAGGACATACTATTAAATCATCTGGCATTTGTACAAAAAGTGCTAACTTCTCAGGGGTACACCATAAATTAAAAGAAATCACATCTGGTACCCTGCCAACAAACTGTATTCCTGGGAGCAAGCTTGAATACAACTTCCCAGATGGCTTTCCTCACACCAGAGAAACAAGTTCATTTGACAGCTTACTTCAAACTTATGACCACAAAGACCCTGCTATCTGCAAGACAAATACTGCAAACCTGAGAGTTCATGGCCTCCTGCATTCTTATAATTCCATATGCAAGACTGCATATGAGGAAACTACAATGGTATCTAAAAAGCGTATGGTGTCAACATTCTCAGGATGTAGAAGCAATCATTTCTGTCATACCTTGCCTACAGTTAAGAGTTCCTTTGGTGGGCAGAGGCCTGCCACCAAAAGAAGGGACTGCCATTCACTCTACTCCCTGCCACCCAAACCCTAACAACAGACGCATCAGTCTATGCATGCGGGGCTCACCTGGCAGGGAGGTGCGTTCAGGGCAAATGGAACCCAAGTCAAATGCACTTGCATATCAATCAAAAAGAAATGTTAGCTGTACAGAATACTCTGACAGCCTTCAAGGACCACATTTTTCCAGGACAGTTAATGGTGAAGACGGACAACACCACTATTATGTGGTACATAAACAAGCAGGGAGGAGCCCACTCATACCCTCTCTGCAGACTAGCCGTGGCTCTGTGGAAAACAGCTTTGAGCTACCAATTGCACCTACAGGCTCAATTCCTGCCAGGAAAGCTAAATACATTGGCAGACGATCTAAGCAGAAATCTCAGGGACCCACACGAGTAAAAACTGGAACCAAAAACATTCAACATGTTGATAAATAAATGGGGGAGCCCAGAGATAGACCTGTTTGCCTCCCCCAGAACTACCAATTGGAAAGATTCTGCACAAGGACTCCCCACAAACAAGCTTGGAAAGTGGATGCCCTGTCCTTCACCTGGAAACATCTATCAATTTATGCCTTTCCTCCTCTGCCTCTCCTCTCCAAGGTACTACTAAAGATCAAACAGGACAAACCAAGGACAATATTGATTGCACCAGACTGGCCATGACAACGCTGGTACCCCCTCTTGCACAGTGTGTTACTGCTGGCATTGTGACACCTGCCTCAGACCCCCACCCTGCTGTCCCAGCAGAAGGGCTAGATTTTGCACCCTCCACTTCAAACCCTGAACCTGGCAGCCTGGCTAATTACCTGATCTCTCTGTTACCATCCCTCAGTAAACAAGTGTTGGATGTCATTCTGGAGGCAAGGAAGCCTAGTACTAGAAAATCTTATGCTGAAAAATGGAAAAGATTCTGTTCCTGGAACCAAACCCGGGATGAGCACAGCAGCGCCCGTCCAATTTACCTCAAATTCTTCAATACGTAACTGAGATGCTTCACAAGGGCCTTTCTTTTTCCTCCATCAAAATTCATGCCTTAGCCATTTCAGCTCATTACAACACAGAACCCACCCCTCTTCTCTCTTCCACTACTCATGCAGTTCCTCATAGGGGCCAAAAACTTAAGACCACCCAGGAGAGCCCCTACTCCAGCCTGGGACCTTAACTTTGTATTGGAGAAACTTGCTCTACCTCCTTTTGAGCCAGCTGCAAATGCAGAGTTGAAATTCCTTTCTTGGAAGACAGCCTTCCTTTTAGCCATCACTTCAGCAAGAAAGGTGTCTGAATTACAGGCCCTTATGGCAGTGGAGCCTTTCATCATCTTTCATGCGGACAGGGTGTCCCTCAGGACCAATCCCTCCTTCATGCCCAAGGTAGTATCCAGTGTGGCTCTTAATCAGTCCATTCATTTACCAACCTTCTTTTCTAATCCACAGAACAAAGGAGAACGGATACTGCACTCCTTAGATATGCACAGACAACTTAGATTTTACTTGGACAGGACTAAACCTTTCAGGAAATCTGAACAGCTGCTGGTGGCAAACCATTTCTAAATGGATAGGCCATTGCATTCATTTCTGCTACAAGCACCATGGAAAACCTATCCCACAGGGGATAAGACCACATTCAACCAGGGCTGTATGTACCTCTACAGCCTTTCTCAGAGGTGTCCCTACCAGGGACATCCTAGATGCTGCTACCTGGAGTTCTGTACATACTTTCACCAAGCATTACCATTTACCAATTTTCTCTAAATCCAGAACTGGTTTTGCCACTGCAGTCTTGCAGGGCCTTATAGCTGGTCCTAATGCTATCTAAATTCCTCCTCCCATCCTTAGCTTTGGGACTCTACCCAAATGTGATGACTGCAACAGTGAAACACGAAGAACATAGTACAGTTGTGTACACTTACCATAAATGTAGATTTTTGAGTGTTTTCACTGTTGCAGTCCTGGTTACCCTCCCTCCAGCCCCCTAACTTCTTTTGGCTATACCTCTATTACTTTTTACTGTGCTTAAAAGCTTTTTGGTGTATTTGCTTTTTTGGTGGAGGTATAATCTTGTATATATATTTAATTGCTTCCCATTGGGAGGCACCTGACATCTCGGGCAAGAAAAACTGAAGTAATGGCATTGGCTGCATGCTTTATACCCCTGACTACCTGACGTCATGAAAGATGAGACAGCAACCAGTGCAGGACCCAAGACTTTGATAATCAGGCCGACTGAGGGCTATTTCAGGCAGATAACCCAAATGTGATGACTGCAACAGTGAATACACTCGAACATCTACATTTATGGTAAGTGTACACAACTGTACTTTTTGCTACATAATGATATCTGATGGCTGTCCAGGGGTAAAGGTCTTGCACATGTTTGCAAACTTCACCTTGAATTGAAAACATTTTTTTTTTCAAAATCAACCACACAATGAATTTGCAACATTACTGTCTGATTCCTCCTGGACCAGTAAGTTTCATACCTTGCTGACATATTTGAAGTCCTGAATTCAGTGAATTTAGGTATGCAAGATGTTGATGCTAACATTCTTTCCGTCACTGACAAACTGGAAGCATTTAAATGCAAAACTGATTTGTGGCAACAGGAAGTAGAAACAGCAACTTAAATTCACGTTTCCAAATGCAGCACAAGCTGATCCTGGAGGAGTTGTATTATACAACCTGATTCTTGAACACAACTTTACTAAAACAGCAGCTTCAGCACTACTTCCCATCTCTTGATACATCCAATAAAGATTGGGTTAGGAACCCTTTTCATCAGCACAAGAATTTGGCTAGTCTTTCACTAACGGAGAAGGAACAGTTAATCAATTTTGAAACAGACAGATCGTTGCAGCTCAACTTTAACTCAGTTAATTTGGCACAGTTTTGGCTTGAAGTTGAAGTGGAACATCCTGACATTGGAGCAAAAGCCATTGAGGTACTGTTGCCTTTCTGTACCACTTATCTGTGCGAAAAAGCATTCTCCGCGATGACTTCCATAAAAAGTAAGCACAGAGGGAGACTTCAAGATGTAGAAAACGATTTGAGAATATGCTTGTCAAAAATTCCAGCCAAACTTGAGGATTTATCACGTTGTCTGCAGAACCATCAATCTCAAGAATTGATATGTGATTTTAAATAAATGTATTGAGTAATGTTTATCTAAAGTTGTGTTGCATTTTTTGTGTTTACAGTGTTTCTATATATTCCCATTATTAAAAAATATTTATTCCAAAGAGTTTGCAAATGTTCTAATAGTGTTGTCTGACAAAAAAAATATTGGGTGCCGTGGCTGGTCTAAAAAATGTTTAGGGTGCCCTGGGAAAAAAAGTTTGGGAACCACTGTCTCAGGGTTTGCTTTCCAGAGATGACTTTATTAGTAAGTTTATAAAAAGCACTATGATATTTATATGTGCAGAGCAAAAACTTTGGATGGTATGGAACATTATAAGGTTGCTACAAAAACAGGGATGGTTGGGAGTACCTGACTTTGAGACTTAATGTAAGGCAGCAAAATGTAAATGTTACAGGGGATATTGGACCCAAACTTCCATCATAGATGGAAAGCCATCCTAATACAGCAATTGGGAGGAATCAAAGTGATGTATAATTTATTAGTAGACAGCTGGTTGAGCAGGAAAAAGGGCAGAGATACATTGATGGTAGAGCTAACAAAGTTAGTTAAATTACTGAAAGAGACAATATTTTTATTTTTTTTTTTTATTTTAACATTTGTTGACTGGGAAAGTCCGACTAATAAGCATAATAATAATTATAATAATAAAAAATTGCTTTGATTGAATGTGCTGGCCCTTGGCTGCAATAGAAATGTTACAAGAATGGGGTCTGCAAGCAGTAGAAATTTCCAGAAGTCTAAAGGAATGTATGGGATTAATGTAATGGGAACAGGCCATGACAAGAGGAAAAATAATGACATGGGACAATATATGGACAGGGGCATAAACAGAGCTACATAATAAAGTAATGGGTAAGCCACAAAATTTGAAACTGTACACAGTCCAAAGTGATGAACAGCCAAAAATGAGTTCCTTGGTGAATAGAAAAGGACAGCTGAGTAAAAAGGAAGTCATAAATCCTTATGAAATTGCTCTATGTATTAAAAGAAGCTAGGGAATTGCCCAGTAGTAGCATCAGGTTGGTAGCTGCTTTGAGGTAAAAATCTGTGTCCGTCTCTTGGGGCTTAGTGGGTTTGCTGTCCTTACAAAAATCTATTTGCATAATATTGTTTCCCTGGTAGAAGTACATGACCCGAAGTAGTTGACTTCATTTGGTCATCAACCTGTGGGTTTCAGATCCGGTTCGGATCCGAGACGGCAGTTTCACCAGCATCACATCTGAGCTCCAAGCTCCTCCCCTTATCAGTATTTCCACTGCACCTCCTTCCTTCCCCGAGATCTCGTTTGCTGCAGCTTCACCTACAACGTGATCCCTTGAGCTCCAGCCTGGTAGGATAGTTTTGTTTTTTTTGTGTGTGTGTGTGTGCATAGTTTGTAGGTAAATCTTTGTCCCCTTTCTTTCGCTAACCTCAACTCGCATTCTCCGTTTAAAAGAAAAAATAAAGTTTTAGAGTAGAGTGTGTTTGGTTAGTGTAGCATAGTGCAGGCCTTCTTTCCCTCCTCGTATTTGTGTTTGTGTGTGAGTGTTGGGTTTTTCTGCCTTTGGTACCTTGTACCTTTTGGGCTACAGGATGTCTGATCAACAGAAGTTGATCTTCAGAAAGTGCATAGAGTGTGGCCATAAGTTCTCACCAGTGGATGGCCACACTCTGTATGTTGGGGGCAGCACACTTGACCTCTGACTGCTCCATATGTGTGGGGTTTAACCCCAGGGTCCTGAAAGACCGCAGGGCCAAGCTGATTTTGAAAGGGCTTCTCCCTTCTACGGAGGTGACTGCCTCCTCGCCTACTGTTTCTGCAGTCATGGCTGTGACCACAACTACCTTGGCCATTTTGTCTTCCCCTCCCTCCCAGGACAGGACTCACCATCCTGACCACAGACCTGGGGAAAGGGAGTCTAGAAAACACAGAGAGAGAAAGAAAAGGGAAGGAAGAGATCCCTGGAATGCTCTGATCCAGTGGGTCCTCCTTCCAAACTACCTGCTGTTACCAGGCCAACTTCCCCTGGGCTCCATTCCCTGAGGCTTTCCCCAGAGCCATAGGAGTTTTGGCCTCATTCTAAGGTCTCCATGCACTGTCCTTCCTGGCCGGCGTCGGTGGCATCTTCAAGGTATATGAGAAACTTATCGGTAGCCAATATGGATAGAATGATGCAAAGGTTTATTCACACCCAGTTGCAGATGGGGGTCTTGCTGGCACCCTCTCCCTGTGGAGGGGGTAGCTCACTACCGTTGTTTGCCCCCATTTCTCCTTCTCCAATCCATCTCCTGGTATCAGAGTCCCTGGATTCGAGAGGTTCCAGAGTCAGGGGGCCGCCGCTGATGGTACCCTCTACCTCGAAGCCGGCAGCTGCCTTGACTGTGTTGGTCCCACCGAGTCAGATCCGACCTCTCAGAGCCGTAGCCTGGGTGTCAGATCCAAGGGGTTGGGTTTTTTTCCGTTGGCTCTGACCTTGTTGGGTCACGGCCTACCCCTCGGGGTCTCAGCACCTTCGCGCTCGGCTTCGATCCCCGTGTTGGATCTAGGGAGAGAGTCCTTTCTGTGGAGGCTCACTGTCTCTCTGTGTTCAACGTGGTGGAGAGGGTTCTCTCACATGGACTGAGGCCCCTGACCATTTCCTCAGAGTCCGCCCCAACCCCCCTCCCTTCTGGGTGTACCTTCTGTCATTTTACCCATTCAGGGACAGCCCATGCTCAACATGCCCCAGACTGCTCTCCTCAAGGAACCACTGGCTATTTGTGAGTCCTCTCCAGAGAGTCCCACCAAAGAGGTTCCTCACAAACGCAAGTGCAGGAAGAGGTACCTGGACTCCCCCGAGTCCCTCACAGAGAATACCGACTTGGATGAAGGGGAAGGCTCCCCCAGATCACCCCCCGAGAATGTCTCCTTTGGAGACATCATGGAGATCCTGCGCCAGCAGGGGGCTGGTCCACCCCAAGCCTTCCTCAGATAAGTCAGCGTTTCTGGAGGCATTCGACACAGGCCCATCTCCCCGCGGACCCCCTGATGGACTTCATTACCACCAGGGTATGGAAAGAACCAGACACCGTGGAGCCAATCCCAAAACATCCATATAAAATCTTTAGCCCCCCGGTAGATAGACTGAGCCAGAACAAAGGGTCCCCAGTGGATACCATGGTGGTTGCGGCTGCCACGAAGAAGGAACTGGTTCAGGTTCCACGGGCCATCCCCCGGACCGAGAGTCCAGGACGATGGACCGGTTGGGAAAACAGACTTATGCTTCTGCCACCTTTTGTATAAGGGCGCTGAACTATATGGCCCATGTTACTAGACTGCAGCATGAGCTGATCAAAAAGTTCACTGCGTCTCCCTCAGAGTCCATGTTGACAGAGGATAAATGCACATTCTCTACACGAATGGCCACTCCAACATGTCCATGCGACTCCTTTCTGATGCCACCGAAGGAGTGGCATGGGTGGCTGGGTCTGACGTAGCTATGAGGTGACACACCTGGCTCGGGCTATGTAATTTCACGGAACTCTTCAAGGCATCTTTTGCGAATGCTGCCTGTGACGGCTCTTCCTTGTTTGGGAAGACAGTCCGTGACACACTAGTCCAGAGTGAGAAGAACAGGAAGACTCTGTCTGCCATTTGAATCCGCTTCTCTAACCCCCAAAGATCCTTCTCTAGGAATCAGCAGGGGCAAAAGAAGATGTGGTTCCGGACGTCTCAGTATTCCCGGGACACTCAGGACTCCTTTTCCCCTAGAGGCAGAGGGGAAAAAGACAGATGCCACCCCAGAGGCAGGGGGGCTCTGAAGAACTTCAGCTCTCGAGAACCGTTCTTGGACAGACCCGCGCAGCAGCCCTGAGGGGTTGCCTGACTGCTATGCTCTGGAGGCAGTCAGGGGCTGTTTCTCTATGCACCTGACAGCGTAGGAGTCTATGTCAGCAGATCGTTGGGTGCTCCAAATAATATCCAGAGGTTACACAATTCCCTTTGTGACATGTCCCTCTCCCCTAAATCACCTCCCGGATGTTCCACCTGCACAAAGGGAGGCAGCAGCCACCGAAGTAGAAAAGCTGCTTAGCAAATGGGCCATCCAGCCTGTTCCCCCCAGATCACTCCAGATCAGGCATCTATTCCAGGTTCTTTTTGGTGCCAAAAAGACGGGGGATTCCAGGCTGATTCTCGACCTTTCCACTCTGAACCTTTCAGTTGCCAAAGAAAAGTTCCGGATGGTCAGTTTACAATCCCTCCTGCCTTACCTGCAGGAAAATGACTGGATGTGTTCTATAAACCTCCAGGATGTGTACTACCATATAAAGATGCACAGACACTCCAGGAGATTTCTCCGCTTTCGGCTAGGGGCCAATCACTACCAGTTCCAGGCCCTATCGTTCGGTCTCACCACAGTACCCGGGGTGTTCACCAAGGTCATGGCAGCAGTAGCGGTTCACCTGAGGCTTCAGGCCATATAGGTCTATCAGTACCTGGGCGATTGGCTCCTTACTGCTCCCATCAGGCATCTACTCTGTCAAGCCAGGGATTATTTCCTGAAGTTGTCAGACTTGCTGGGCATCACTATAAATATAGCCAAGTCCTCTCAGAACCGGTTCAGGTTCTGGACTACATAAGGGTGAGAATAGACACATTGCAATCCAAAATTTTTCCAACTCCAGAGCGGGTTCGGAGTCTTCATCTTCATGTCATCATGATTCGTTAATATCCCTTTCCCCCAACCGCAGTGGTGTTAAGAGCCCTAGTATCCATGGCAGCCACTATCACTCTTCCTTTTACTTGAGCTTGTCTTCACATGTGGGTTCTGCAGTGGATATTGGCGGTCCAGTGGTCCTTATTGGATTGGCCATTGACTGATCTAGTTCACATAAGCGAGGCATGCAGGAAGACCCTCCTCTGGTGGTTCAACTCTCCGGAGATAGTAGAGGGATGGTCCTTTGTTGTAGCCCCCTCCTCAAGCCACAGTGTCCACGGATGCCTCCCAACTAGGGTGGTGGGTCATTGCTTGGGCAGGACAGTCCAAGGCACGTGGTCCCTAAACGAGACCAATCTGCACATCAATGTTCTGGAGATGAGGGCGGTCTTGTTATCGTTTCAGGCCCTTCATGTCTTTCTTTCCTCTGGGAACTATTGTGATTCAGACAGACAATATGTCAGTGGTCTGGTACATCAACAAACAGAGAGGAACCAGATCCTACCCCCTTTGTCGAGAGACCATGAGAGTGTGGGAATGGGTGATCTTCACCAACCATTTTCTGATAGCAACGCACATTCTGGGTCGGTCCAACATGTAACTTAAACCTTAGCACGGATATAAATAGGACGTGCTGGAGGGATAGATTTATCACCCAGAGACTCCCCATGCTGTGGAATAAAATCCCTGTCCATGAGTGAGGAGCAGCACGCTGGCTGCTGTTCAAGAAGAAATCTTGACCAGTGGATGATCGAGATCGTTGGTTTACCCTGGGTCTCATCTCTGTCAAGGCAGACAGAGGCACAACAACAAATTAATAGTAATATTTCTAACATAAAAAGGTAAGTGTGTGTAACTGGGCTAGGCTTATAAATGCCTTAGGGCAGATAGCCTAGTATAAACCTATGAACCTATGAACATACTAGCAGACAAATTGAGCAGAACTATCCTAATTCCTTATGAGTGGTCTCGGAATCCTTATGTAACAGAGCAGATTTTCCTCGAGTGGGGTCGGCTTTGCTGCGATCTCTTCACATCTCCTTCCAGTGTGAAGTGCAGCGAGTTCATTGCTCTGATCCCCCAGAGACTTTCTGGTCCATGCTTGACCTCCTGGTCTTCTTTATGCATATCCTTCATTACCCCTCATGACAAAGTTTTTACAGAAGGCTCATCGGTTGGGGAGCAGAGTCATCCTCATTGCCCCATTCTGGCCTCACCAGATCTGGTTTCCATGTCTGTGGTCTCATCTGGTAGCTCCTCCTTGGATCTTGGATCCTGGATCTGATCCCGGATTTATTTCGAACCCATCAGGGATTCCTCTTCCAGACCTGGGCAGTCTGAAGCTCACAGCTTGGCTGCTCCAGTTCCATTGATTGCCAGGACTCCCAGACTTTCTTCCCCTGTTAGATCTATTCTGGTGGCAGCTCATAAGTCTTCTACCAGAAAACTTTACCATAGTAAATGGAAGCATTTTTCGATCAGGGCTTCCCAGAGGGATCTAGATCCTTTTACGGCTCCAGTGCCAGCGGTTCTTGAATTTTTAGCACACCTCTTCTGGCAGGGCGCCAGTTCTTCTATGGTGAAAGTTCAACTAGCTGAGTTTTCAAATTTCCATGTAGGTGAAAACATGGGGTCCTTGGCTTTTCCAGACTTTCCAAAACCTTCATTAAAGGGACCTTTCTTTTACGGTCTCCGCTTAAGGACTCCACTCCTCCTTGGGATCTTACCATAGGTTTACAGGCGTTAGTTGCTCCGCCCTTCAAGCCGGCTGCCTCCATGGATTTGAAATTTTTGTCTTGGAAAACAGCTTTCCTAATGGCTATCACTTCTGCTAGGAGAGTGTCAGAACTTCAAGTATTATCTATTAAATCCCCCTTATATGGTTTTTCATAAAGACAGGGTCTCACTTCAGACTAATCCTTCCTTTTTGCCTAAAGTGGCTTCAGAATCAAATATCAATCAATCATTCAATCTGCCTGTCTTTTTTCCAAAATTTCAGAACAAGGGGGAATATAAATTGCATTTGTTAGATGTACATAGGCAGTTATGTTTCTACTTACACAGGACTAAGCCCTTTTGCAAGTCTGACTAGTTGTTCATGTCCTTTGCTAGACCATTTCTAGGCAAACCAATTTCTAAGGTGACAATTGCCAAGTGGATTTCCCTTTGCATTCTACAGGTTTACAAAGATAAAAGTATGCCTATTCAGGGGAGGGTTCATGCCCATTCTACCAGGTCCATGGCTACGTCAGCTGCCTTTTGGTCCAGAGTATCCTTGGACGATATTTGTTCAGCAGCTACTTGGTCCTCATCTCATACTTTAATTTCTCATTATAAATTGGACATGGTTTCCAGAGGGAGAGAATCCTTTGACTCCGCGGTGCTCCAGAATATCCTTCCATGAGGGCCTCCCAAGGTTATGGTAGCTGGGGACTCTGTCCCACAGGTTGATGACCAAATGAAGTCAACTACTTCAGATAAAGAAGTTATATACTTACCATAACATTCCATCGGAGTAGTTAGACTTCATTTGTCATCAACGTCCCTCCCTCCTTCCCCCTGGTCTTGTTATTAGGTTCATTCATCTGGAGTGACTAAGAGTCCCACTGTGGCTCTCTTTTGTTGGTCAGGTTTTGCTGATTGGGTTCATTTGTTGGGTGGCAAACTCGATCTGAGGGAAGGAAGAGGTGCAGTGGTATTATGGGTAAGGGGAGGAGCTTGGATCTGATGCTGGTGAAACTGCTGTCTCAGATCCGAAACCCACAGGTTGATGACAAATGAAGTCTAACTACTCAGATAGAACGTTATAGTAAGTACATAACTTCTTTTTTTTTCAGTGTTTCTTTATATAGCCAGAGTGACTTGTTTTCCTTGTGAAAGTGTTCTCAGTATCAGAAGAGGTTAGATGTCTGTCTGGTTGTAGTAGTAGCTTGTGTATTAGCTACTGGGAGGTAAAAGAATCTGAGGACTTAGTGTGGTTGCTTACCTTAAAATAATCCATTCCCATAACTTTATCGTTTCCCTTGTAAAACTGATAGTTCTTTTGTTCTGGGTCTGCCTTACATGTTCTGATTGCTTGTATAAGCCATTTTCTATTTTAAAGTGCTCTGTGTATTAGAACAGGCTAGGAAGCTGCCTGGTTGTAGCAGCAGCTTGTATGTCACATGGTCTAAGGTGAAAATCTGTGGCTAGCTCTGGGTGTGTAATGTGTTTGTTTTCTTTTGAAGAATCCATTTCCATAATGTTATTGTTTCTCTGGTTAAACCTGTGATTCTTTCCACCTTCTTCCATTGTATATTTTCTAACTGCTTACGAGAACTATTTTTCTTTCCTTTTAAAACTGTTTTGTTTATTAGAAGAGGTTAGAGGACTGCCTGGTAGCAGCAGCAGCAGTTTATGTGTCAGCCGTTGTGAGATTAATGCAATGGATGGATAGTTTTTCTTTGGCAGATGTGTTGCAGAGAATTTTCTCATGCCATGTCAGAGGCTGTGGACAATTGTGTGATGCCCTCTCACCATTTGATCACACTAATAGTCCATGCTGTTTTTGTGTAACGTTCCTAAGGGGAACGTCACCAAACATACGTAAAAAGCTAGATGCTAGAGACTTAAGTACAGAGTTGAATGTATCACAGGATACCCCTGTAATGAAAATATTTCCTTATAAAATTGCAGAATAGCGGAACCAAATATGTTTTAGAAAAATCAGAATCACATTTATTGGCCAAGCATGCGGACATACAAGGAATTTGACTCCTGATTCGATGACTTTCTAGGTATGAATTACATAAATGATATATATACAGTATATTAAAAACAAGGCAAAAAATGTGAATATACATATATGTACAAAGTACAACTCGCTACAAGAAATACTGAAATAAACCCTGAGAGATCAAGTATTAGCAATAAGTAAACAATATTGCAGAACCCTCCCAGCCTAATAAGGTAAACTAACCATTTACGAACGTAACAGCCTGAGAGAGAAAAATTGTTCGTACATGTACTTGTTTTGGTGCTTATTAATCTATAACGTCTGGCTGATGGCAATAGTTCAGAAAGATGGTGGCCTGGATGTGAAAAGTCAGTGATGATTTTCTCTGCCTGTTTCATGACTCTGGAATACTGTGCAAATGGTGAAAAAAACGCTACAGATATGCCAAAGACCTCACAAATAAATGGTGTATCCCACAAAATCACTGGAAAATGTGACTGATGAAAAAGTCATTGAATCTATTTTATTCCAAAAAGTTAAGCGCTTTCACTCACTAAAGCGTGAGCTTCCTCAGAACATTAAAATTAAGACTCCCACTGATTTAAATACATCAATTTGGCGCCAAATTTTCATTCGAACTCTTAAAAGTTACACATTCCAATATTTCTAAAAAAAAACTGTCATTTGTAAAAAAACTTTTACCAACTTAGACATCACAATGCATATACCAAAATAAAAATATTGTAGATTTTAAAAACAATATATTCTTTAAAATTTTTTTACTTTCATCTATTACTAATCTCTAATAATGATTTAACAGATATATAATCATTTAATCCTGGTGGTGTTGTGGCATCCGTCAATATCTGCCAACACATTCTTAATCATCATTTTAAATTTGCTATATCAGAAACTGTAGCAAGTAATCCGAGGGGTGGAAACATTAAGAATGTGTTGGCATATAAAGAGAATGAAGGTTTCCACAACTGACACAGCAATATTACATATGAGGAGGAGAGATAATTTTGTAGTACTACTCCTAAAGTCCACTGTCATCTCCACAGTTTTATGAATGTTCGGTGACTACACCAAAGGGCCAACTGCTCAACTTCCCATCCATATGCAGACTCATCACCATTCCTGATGAGCCCAGTAATGGTTGTATTGTCCTCGTATTTAATAACTTTTGACAGAGGTGTCCTCAAAGGTTCATTCATTAATGTAGAGGGAGAATAGCAGTGAGGAGAGCACACCTCACTGGGGGCACCCGCATTGATCGTAGGATAGCTAGATGTAAATTCTCCATTTCCACCTGCTGTTCCTGTTGGTCAGAAAATGGGTGATCCATTGACAGGTGCAGACAGGAACAGAAATCTGGGAGAGTTTCAGTGAAGAAGTTCTGGAATTATTGTATTAAATGTAGAGGTGAAGTCCACAAACAGAATCCTTGCATATGTCCCTGGGTTGTCAAGATGTTGCAAATTGTAGTGCAGACTCATTAACTGCATCATTCACTGACCAGTTCTCTCAATAAACAAACTGAGGTGGGAGGGTCCAACAAGGGAGCTGTAATATCCTTCAAGTGAGCTAACACCAGCCTCTCCCAAAGTCTTCATGACCACCGATGTCAAAGCAACAGGCCTGTAGTCATTCAGTCCTGTTATACTGGATTTTTTAGGGACTGGAATGATTGTGGCTTGTTTGAAGCATAAGGAAGCTTCATGCAGCTCTTATGACTTATTAAAAATCCAAGTAAAAACAGGAGCCAGTTGGTCTGCACAGATTTTTAAACAAGATTGTGAAACCCAATCTGGACCTGCTTCTTTCTTAATGTGCTGTCTTTTAAAAAACAACACATGTCCTCTTCAGAGGTAATTATTGTAGGCTGTATATGAGAATGTGTGTGAGAGTCATATATGAAAAATGTTATCAAACTGAGAACTCGTTTGTTTTCTGTGAAACAATTCAGCTTAAGGTTTATCAGTCACATACTAGTTCTGGTGCTGTTTACCCTTCACCTGGTTAAAACCATGGAAGATGAGGAGGTGCAAAGTGATGACTTTAATCCAGTTATTGCACTGGGTTAAACAAAATCGAGAGTTGGGAGTATTCATTCTGTTGGGCTGGAAAATGATTTTTTTAAAACAAACTTAAACTGTAATCTATAGGTTCCATATAGTATTAAAACCAGCAAAAGACATTGTGAAGAAAGGGGAGACAAAATATATTGATACAATGCAAAATGCTAAACAGAAAAAGGATGGCATTAAGTGGAGATATGGTAGAGAGTAACTTTCTAGTAACACCTGATAATGATGACAGCATGCAAGAAAAATAGTTGGGTAGGGCTCTGGCAAATGAAAGTAATAACAGTAATGTGGGTAGGGAACTTGATTCCCAACTGTGAGGTGGTAAGAATGTTACAAGAATTAACCTAGAGCTTGTAATTAACTAGCCTACCAGGATGCAAACTAGCAGATATTCACAATATATTTTCAAAAATCTTCCTCCTGAGAAATAAATATGATCTTCTCATTGTCTCTTGTAGAAGAGAAGCAATGATGTGTGACGCATGTCCTTTTCTCAATTGACAAAATAATTTCTGTAAAGAAAAAGGGCTTGAATTAAACTTTACTGATACTGTGTCTTCTGTCTGCTTCTCAAGGTTCAGTAAAGATACTGCTTTGAGGCCAACTAATGCATTTAAACTGATGTGTCTGTGAAAAAGAATCCCAATTGCATTTTAATGGGAAAATTAGTGGCATGTTTTATATGTTTGCAAAATATGGTTATCGTCTAGGTTTTATAAATAGGATTTATGACAGCCATCGTACTAAGATTAAGAATTTTTAGTATGCGCAATTTGGAGAAGAGGATAGGCAGAACAAGTAATCTGAGCTGTCTTTTGATTAATGTGAGGAGATTAAACAATAATAGCAGTGACTCAAACTCTGTCAGGATATAGTAACTATGATATTGTAAGTAGGACTGTGGAAGGTGCATCTCCAGACATCAGATATTTTGTTTACATCATCATCATTATGTAAAGAGGAATGTCATAGTGAAAATATAGCAGTTAACATTCAGCTGTGTGGAAAACAGTTATGGTAGCTGCTTTTATAGACCACACAACATTAGCAGTGTAAACACTGATGAACTTGCCAATGAGCTATGCTGCTGCATTCAGGAGTGGTATTTGTTTATTGTCAGTGATCTTAGTGCACCAAACATTAACTGGGACTTAGAAATTACTAGAGGAGTAACTCTGGAGAACATAGAAACAATGTTAGGGAAGAAGTCATAAGGACCATATGATATCTAGCCATATTCACCTTTAAATAGCCACACTTAAAAGTTCTTGGGCCCCTTTATAAGTAATTAATAGTGCTCACCTCCCAAATCAAGCAGGGCTGCATATGGTAACCCTGAGTAAATGTGTGTTCTGGCAACATTAAGACATTAGTGAACCCCTGCGACCTATGTGGTTATCAGCAAATTGTTAGTGTTCAAATGTGGGGAGACCATTGATTTTTATTTTATTGTTTGTTAACTGGGTGAAGGATAGGTATGAAGAGGAAGTAATTGTAAATATTGCTGTTCCTAAGGGTGAGGTAGGGTGTGTTTGTAAGTACAAAATAATCCTGTAAATATTTACAAGGTAGATTCCTTTTCTTTGTGGTTTGTTTTTAAGGATAGATATAAGATGTTAAATATACATTTGGCTGCACAGAAACTGAAGGGAGGTGGTGCTCTTATTTTCAAATGTCTCACTTATAGAAATATGTCATCAGTGTTAGGAGTTGCATTTACTGACCACTGTGTGGGTGATAAGATGGGAATTTATTGGTTAAATTACCTCTTGTTTCCTTTCAAGATGAGAATAATAGCTCCGTGTGCAGGAGAAGCAAGCTATGGAATTCCTTACCATTAAGTATCAGAGTGTCTTCATCTCTTCCTTTATTTAAGATGTTAGATAACTGGGTTGCTGAGACAGTTTACATACAACACTTTATGGAAGTAAAAACCAAGGTGGCTTCTCCTGAGCCTTTGAGTTTGTTGCAACCATTATAATGAACACTGAATGTTGAGTTGAGCTGTGTGAAGAGATGAATACATTTAGATTTATTTGTGAAGAGGTAAGTATAATAGCTTCTGCTTTGGATTGAGGAGGAGTTATCCTAGCTTCCATTCACATTACAGAAACCGAGACATTTAGATTTTTGGTTGAAAATGCTTTAAGTACTTCATTTTTGGGGTCTACTTTATACCCTGGAAACACGAAAAACCCAAATCCAAATTGCGCAACACATAAAGAGTGAACCGCGGATACATCAAACGTACTAAAGCGTGAAAATGTAAACCTCGAACTGTCATAGTCTGCCAGCCCACCACTTGCAACATACTACCTACCCAAACACAATAAAAAAAAACATACATACACTAACCAAATCCCTACTTCTAACCCTAAATTAAAGCACCAAAATCCTACTGCTAACCCTACACTAACCCCACATACACAACTGTCTATGAACTATCCTTAACCCCTCCCTAACCCTAAGGTCCATAACTACCGCACACTTCCCCTACGGAGCTATACCCAAACAAACTAAATATTCCACACACATACACTTAACAAAACCCTACACTAAGCCTTACATACACTACCTACCTATGCACTTATCTTAACCCCTCCCTAACCCTAAGGTCCGTAACTATCGCACACTTACCTTACGGAGCTATACCGCAGACAGGCCAACTATGCGATTTCGATATTTCCCCTTTTGCAGTTTCGTTCATTCGACATATTCACGGTTCGCTCTTTCCATATAGCGCAATTCGGATTCGGGTTTTTACTGCTTTCGAGAGCTTAAAGTAGACCCCCATTTTTGCACTCTTACAAGACTAGAATGTACCCAAGTGCTACACCCATTTGTTGGACATGTGATAATAATTTAATAGCAATCATTGTTTCTCTCTTGGATGATTATTTTACGTAAAACAGAAGGAATGTCAAGAGCTTTGTTGATTCTCTCTGTGAAGAATGCAGTCGGCACAAAGTGGACATCACAGTATATTACAAAAGCACTCACTTACGTTGTTTTTGTTTAGGGGCCGAACACAACAACAACAAAGCTCTGGTGTTTGTCAGGCATCTGCCCTCAAGGTCATAAAAAGTAAACTTAACTTGGCTGAAGGACAGAACCCACACTATGAGGGTGGCAGGTGCATTCTCAGAGAGTATGAAGGTAACCAGTGTGGTACCACATATTGTTTGGCAATGTCCTAAATTAGAATAACATTGGGAGGAAGTACATGACTTGTCTAATGTTATTTGGCCTAGAAAGTTGTAATTATTGCTTCTCTCTGAATGATTATTTTGCATAAAATAGGAGGAGTACTGAAAGGGTCAAGAACCCTGTTGGATTTGTTGATTCTGTCTGTGAAAAAGTGGAAACAAAGGAACAACCAACACAAGAAGACATTAAGCAAATTATGAAGGAGATAAAAGAAATGAAACCTATATCATCAACATACAAAATAAAACATTGAAATGGATGTTTTGGGCATTGCCAATCGAAAGGACATCTGAGTCATGAATAATACATTTAAGATTATTATACTACAATGTGAATGTTTTTCTTAGTATTTACTTATTTTTAATGTTCTGATATAGTGTAAAACCTGTCTGGCAATAAATGCACTCTGTTAAAAAGTACAGTGTATTTGAAGTGAGTGTTTCTTTTTATGTTTTTATTTGATTCGTGGCTAAATGAAAAGCTACTGTTATATTGTTGTCATTTGTGAATTGGTTACATCAGTAAAACTGTGCAAGTTAAAAAAAGGAAATACCCTGGGTCCCAGATAGTCAAAAGGGACAAGTCTACATTCATATTTCTTCTTCATAAGATCACTGTTGCAGTATTTCTTACAAATGGGACTTACCCACCAGGATACCCATATGTCTGACTAATGTACAATGCTCAGGCTCCTTCCCCAATCATGTACATCTGCCTTTAGCACAAGAGGATATGCTAGTATAAGAGTGGAGTACAAATGTGCCAAAACTTAGAACATTCTTGCTGCTAGTCCATATGTTCAGAAATTGTCAGCATTGTGTATAGTAAACCATATCAGTCAGTTACACAAAGAACTCTGGCAGATAAGTATTCTGTTAGGGACCCTTCCAAATTGTGGGCAAGTTTCGTATGCCTGTCAGGAGAAAAGAAAAATGTGACTGTGGACATCAAATTACATACAAAGACACCCACTTGAGTTGTTTGTTTTGTTTTTGTTTAGAGGCTGAACACATGCAAAAAAAAAAATGGTGCAACAGTTAGCATTGGGCAGTGTAGTGGTGTAGCAGTTAGCATTGTCACCTCATAGCAAGAGGTTCTCCAGTTCGATTCTCAGCTAGACTGCCTTCAGTGTGGAGTCTGCATGTCCTCCCTGCATTTGCATGCGTTTCCTCTGGGTGTTACGGTTTCATCCCACATTCCAAAGACATGCAACTGGAGGATTTCTTCCCAGGCCTCCACTGAAAATGGGCTCTGTTCTATTCAGACTTTTCCAATAAACAAATGTTAAATAAATAAATAAAAAGCTGTGGTGTTTACCAGACATTCACCCTCAAGGTCTTAAGAAGTGGACTTATCAGTTTCGGGACTTATTTAAAAAATAAACATCTTCAGAAAGTGGCACTGCTGTAGTGTTATCCTGTTAAAAGTACTTTCAAAAACAAAAAACACATCCTCTATGGGACCTGATAATATACCAGGCTGCCTGCTGAATAGCACTAAACATGCACTGATGGACCAGCTTCTACAACTCTTGAACCTGAGCTTAGCCACTGGTTTTGCCTGAGGTTTGGTACACAGCAATTGTGATGCATTTTCACAAGGATTGGCTCATCAATGAACCCAATAACAACAGACCCATCAACCTGATGACCCTCTCTAGGTCATGGAATGGGTCATAATAGACCTGATAAACTACAGTATAAAAAATTTTATAAGACTTGACCCCCCTCCATCAGTTTGGCTTTAAGGGTAGATCCTTTTGAATTAATTTTGTAAGTTTGTTTGAGAGGGTAACAACCTGGTGACAGTGGTCATACTATCCATACCACATACCTCAAAGCACTTGATATTCTACCGCATGCCAATATTATCAACAAGTTAAATGCACACTAAAGCAATCCCTATATAATCAGATGGACAGCTAATTTGACTGAGAGACAGAACATACACCGAGAGAGTGGCAGGTGCATTCTCAGAAAACATGAAGATAATCAGGCAGATAGCACAAGGATCCATGCTAGGACCTCTACTTTTCAGCATATAGTTCTCTGATCTTCAAATACAAAAGTCAAGAACTCTGGTTTAACCAAGTTTGCTGCTGATTATAAAGCATTATACTTGAATCTTCTGATATGTAGATACTACAGAGTGAACTTACACGTTATAACAGCTAGTGCACTGACAATGGCCTAAACCTAAGGGCTAAAAGATGCAATATTGCTGCATTATGTCATTCTACCTAATACAGAGATCATTTGGGAAGGCCAAACCCCTTAATTCCTTAACCATGAATTATTTTCTGTTCCACCTCTCTCCCTTTCCACTTTACTAACAAACAAACAAGAAAAAAAAAAAAACATTTTATTCAGCTGCTTTTACTGTATTTGTCTTTCATCCTCCTGCTCTATTACTTCATCTTGCTTTTTCTGCTAATTGCTGTTGCTTGTTCTCTAAAGTGTTCAATTGCATCTTTTCTGTTGCATTTATTACTGCTTGTTTAAAATGTGTGATTCGAAGCCTTAGTTTTGGTTTAAGCACCTGGACTTTAGGCCTACCCCTTAGCTCTAACTGGCCTTCCTCCCTCAGATTCTGATAAATATGGATGGAGAATTTCCTACAGTTTCTCCTGCCAGTCTGGTTGATATGGGCATCCTGAGACAGTGTAGCAACTGCCTCGTTACACAGACTACTACCACCTAGGAACACAGTTTGTGAGAGATGCAATTACATTAGGAACCTAGAGTATGTGCTCTCTCCCTCACAAGCCAGTATTTCTGGCACTGAGAATGTTGTCAACACAATCACTACACCTCAAACACCACTCACACCTACACAACACACACCAACATATGCAGAGATCCTCAACAAAAACATAGCCAAACAAAGGAGACCTCCATGGCAAAAACACATGCAATCTCCACAGCCCTCCACACCACATACGACTCATAGTTCACACACTTGTGTCTCACAGCCACTAAAGCTTAACCATAAACTCAACATATTAGTCATAGGAGACCCATTGTGAGACACAGAGAAGTGCCCCTTACCAGGCTAGATAAGGAGAAAGTCACAGCTGTCTGCCAGGGGCCAGAATCTGCAATATCACATACACACTCAAGTCTCTCAACAACAGGTACTGTTATGACTCTGTCATATTCCACGTTGGTGTGAATGATTTGAGATGTACCTCACTGAATTATATGAAGAGAGACATGATTGAACTCACTGAATATGTGTCCCAGGCGGGTATGTCCCTAGCCTTAAGCAGCATTCTACTGTCACCCAGAATGATGCCTCAGAAAATGACTGACTTTAACAATTGGCTTAGTTTCTGGTGTCATTCCAGGGGGATCCAGTACCTGACAGCCTGGGAAGATATGATCAACAGACCATGATGCTTTGCCAGAGATGGCCTGCATCTGTCTCACTTGGGCTTCAGGCTTATGGCAAAGTCTCTTGCCTCCCCCATAGTGCCTTTTGTAGGAAAAGGGATGAGGTTAAAACTACCAACATAAACATTTCAACAAAATCCAAATTAAAGGTCATGCTGCTAAACGCTAGGAGTCTAAACATGAAACTGCACTCATTGCAAGCATTCTTAACCCTGGAAAATGCTGACATCTAAGCAGTCACAGAAACCTGTTTCAAAGCTGCGGAGAGCACCCCAGCCTTACCAGGTTACTCATCCTATCATACATTTAGACCCCAAACTGGTCAGTAAAGCCAAAAGAGGTGGAGTTTCAATATATAAAAGACATACACACCTCCAGGTTGGTCAAACAGTAGGACACACAGGAGATACTCCAGTGAAGTTAACCACTCACAAGACCCCTATTCAAATCATAGCTAGCTACCAGCCCCAAATCTGACTCAAGATGCCCAATCCGCCTATCTGGACCTTTTCAAATCTATCAAGGTTCAACACTTTACCTTACTCCTGGGTGACTTTAACTACCCAAACATTCACTGGAAGAACTCATGCCAGAACACAAATGCCCAGAGATTCCTTGTTTTTTCTCAATGCAAATGGTTTGGAACAGCTAGCAACAGGTGATAATATCTTGGATTGGTATTAACCAACATGAGGAATCCCTGCAGTATCATCCTCCCTGGTAAAATCTGACCATAAAGCAGTCACTTTCGAAGTCACCATCTCCGCTGACCCCCCCCCCCCAGCTAGGGTCAAGCAAAAAGACTGCTCCAAAGCTGATTACATCCTCCTGAGAGATGGTATAAACAGCTTCACAACCCCGCCCCCTCTATAAGAAATGGCACCTGTATCCAAAACTATACCAAAGCACTATGAGCATTTATACAGATGCATGGTATCAGGAATACCCAATAGGACTAAATTATCCTCTGCAAGGAAGAGTAAACTTGTCTGGTGGACATCTGTAATAAATAAACTTTATAACAAAAGGAAAAAAATTGCTGTCCAGGACCAAGAAGGAGCAGGTGCCCAATTTGAAGCAATCTCTCCTTAGCCTGAACAAGTAAATAAGAGCACTATTAAAATCCTCTAAAGCAAACTTCAAGTCCAAATTGGCCACCCCCTGCCCAGAAAACCACAGTGAAAAACTCTCTAAAGCAAATTTCACACTCCTGAAAACTGAGGTGGAATCCTTCAAAGCCCCCAGGCCTATGGAAAATACGGCCCAGACCGCAGAATCCTTTATAAACACTTTCTATGAACACCTTCAGAAATGCATGGATCATGCGATCCCAAATAAAACCAAGACCCAATCCTCCAAAGGCAGACGTCCTGTCTGGTGGACCCCAGCCATAAACAAACTATACAATAGAAGGAGGAAGCTACTAAATGATAGAGCAAAATCCCAAAAAAGGAAGGCATCACTAATCAGTATTAGCAAAAAACTACGGGCACACATAAAATTGTCTAAGGCCAGCTTCGAGAGAAAAATTGCACAGGACACTAAGGATAATCACAAGGCTTTCTTTAGTTATGTTAGGAACCTGGGTGGTAATTCCCAGATATGCTCAGAATTAGTCCAAAATGACAAAAAATACACCGAACCCACAGACATTGCCAACATCCTAGCTGACAGGTTCAGCGCAACCCCCCCCCACACACCAAAAGGGCAAATATCTATCCCAGCAGAGTGCTGCCACCGGACATCTCAGATGCTCAGGTAAGAGCCGCCCTCTCCAAAGCAAAAAACACAGCATCAATGGGACCATATGGTGTCCCGGGCTGCGTCCTACATGAACTCTAAGGAGAGCTAAACCCAAACATAAAACTACTGTTCAATCTCAGCCTTACTACAGGATATGTGCCCAAAGAGTGGCGTACAGCAACAGTGGTCCCTCTCCATAAAGGTGGTGCCTCAACGGATCCTGGAAATTATCGCCCTATAATCCTGACTAGCTTGGTCTGCAAAGCTATGGAAAGGATCATCATGGACCTCATAAATAAAGATATTGGGGACCTACAAACACTGGATCCTACCCAGTTCGGCTTTGTTAAGGGCAGATCCTGCCTCTTAAACCTGGTTGATTTCTTTGAAACAGTCACCAAGGCCATTGACGAGGGGAAGGTGGTCCACACAGCCTACCTGGACCTCGCCAAAGCCTTCGATACAATACCCCACTGGCATTATAGATAAGCTCACCAGCTTAAATATAAACCCCTATGTCACTAGATGGATTGCAAACTGGCTCAAGGACAGAACCCACATGGTTAGAATTGCTGGAGCCATGTCAGACTCCAAACCATTTACAAGTGGTGTCTCACAAGGCTCAGTTCTGGGACCTCTCTTGTTCGGTATATATTTCTCGGAGGTACAGGCCAACACGGAAGGACTGTGGCTGACCAAGTTCGCATATGACTGCAAACTGGGTGCCATAATCGACTCTCCAGTCGACACAAGCATCCTCCAAAAGGGCCTCATAGAAACAGACAACTGGTGCCAGAGCCATGGCCTCAAGCTAAATGCCAAAAAGTGTATAGTCATCCCCTTTGGCAAAAATAAAGTGCCCACAAATTACCACATAGGTGGTAATCCATTAAGTACAGAAGAAGTAATTAGGGACCTGGGGACCCAAGTTGATAGCAATCTCTCATTTGACAACCACGTGGCCAAAGTGGTTAGAAAAACATTTTATATAGCCCACCTAATCATGAAGGGATTCACATCTAGATCAGGGGACATCATTGTGCCTCTTTACTCATCCCTCATCAGGCCCATAATTGAGTACAATGCCCCTTTGGGATGTACCTTACCAGACACCTGCAGCAACTGGAAAGACCCCAAAAGTACCTCACCAAGAGGATCAAAGGGCTCAAACAGATGCCATATGCTGCCCAGTTAAAGAAACTCCAGCTCTACTCAGTGGCATACCGCCTGTTCAGAGGTGATCTGTGCCTGACGCATAAAGCCATGTCCAACCCGAATTAATGGATATGCTGCACCTCAGAAAATCAAATCCCATCGAGCTACGCTACCGAGACTTGAACTTCAGCACTGAAATAAATAGGACATGCTGGAGGGACAGATTCATAACCCAGAGGCTCCCTTCACTCTGGAATAAAATCCCAGTCCAGGTTAGGCAGAGTCCCTCATTGACTCTCTTCAAGAGGAATCTTGATGAGTGGATGGGAGATCATAGGTTTACCCCGGGTATCACTTCTGTGTCACTGTTAGACAGAGGCACAGTATACTAACCTCGAAAAAGGGCATAGCAAAATAAATTTAAAATGGGTGGCGAAAGCCAAACACATTCTGGCTAGGCTTATAAATGCCCTAGGCCAGATAGCCTAGTATGAACCTATGAACATCTACTAGAGACAGTCATAAGGCCTTTTTCACATATGTCCGCAATCTCAAAAGAAGCACCCAGATCTGTTCAGAACTGGTGGTCAAGGACACCACATACACAAATGCTGTAGATATAGCAAACTTGCTGGCTGACAGATTCAGTGAAAACTTCACTCCTCTGTCCCCCCATCAGTAGATCAGAACGTCCCCAGTATCTGCTCCCTTCCCCTTATATCTAGGGAACAGGTCATCACTGCCCTTCCAAAGGCAAAAAAATACAGCCTCCATGGGACCTGATAACATCCCAGGCTGCATCCTACATGATCTCAGGCAGGAACTTCCAGCACCATTAGGTACCCTATCTAACCAAAGTTTGAGTTCTGGCTTTGTCCCAGCTGAGTGGAGGACAGCCGCTGTCATCCCTCTGCACAAAGGTGGAGTGTCCACCAATCCGGGAAATTATAGACCCATCAGCCTAGCTAGCCTGATCTGCAAGGCCATGGAATGGATTACCATGGACCTCATTAACAAGGATACTGGCAACCTCCAAACACTCGATCCCACACAGTTTAGCTTCATCAAGGGGAGGTCATATCTGTTAAATTTGGTTGACTTCTTTGAAACAGTCACCAAAGCCATGGACAAGGGGAAGACTATGCACACTGCCTACCTTGACCTGGCCAAAGCCTTCGACACTATTCCCCACTTGGGCATAATAGATAAACTTTCTCAACTAGGCATCAATCCATATGTTACAAGATGGGTAGCTAACTGGCTCACTGATAGAACCCACCTGATCAAAATAGGGGAAGTCACCTCAAGCAGTAGACCTGTAATGAGCGGCGTACCCCGGGATTAGGTCTTGGGGCCTCTCTTATTTGGGATATACTTTTCTGAGGTGCAGGCAAAAACCAGTGGGATATGGCTGAACAAGTTTGTAGATGAATGCAAGTTAGACACTGTCATCAATTCCCCTAGTGATGTGGACATCCTCCAAGAGGGTCTCTCCCAAACAAATGACTGGTGCCAGAAACATGGCCTCAAGCTGAATACCAAAAAAATACATCATCATCATCCCCTTTGGGGAGAATGATGCTCTACAAATTATCACATTAATAACAACGTCCTAAGTACGCAATCAGTTGAGAGGGATTTGGGCACCCAGGTTGATAGCAACCTGACTTCTGACCACCATGTTGCTTCCATTGCATGGAAAGCTTTTTACATGGCCCACCTCATAAGTAAGGGTACCTCATCCAGGAACAAGGAGGTCATAACATCCCTGTACTCTTCCCTTATAAGGCCCATTATTGAGTACAATGCCCCATTTGGCATGTACCTCGCAAAGCACATGCAGCAGCTGGACAGACCACAGAGGTTCCTCACCAAGAGAATCTAGAGCCTCAAAAATCTATCATACACAGATAGGCTAAAAGCCCTATCCCTCTACTCAGTTTCATATAGATTCCTGAGAGGTGACTTCTGTCTGGCATACAAGGCAATCTTGGACCCCGTCATGATGGGCCTGCTGCATATCTGCAAGTCAAGATCTACGCGAGTAACCCGCACGCGTGGCTTCAACCTGGTCTGCGACATCAGTAGGACTTATTGGTGGGACAGATTTGTGTCCCAGAGACTCCCCCATCAGTGGAATAGACTCCCTCTCCACATCAAGCAGAGTACCTCTTTACCCCTTTTAAGTGCAACCTGGATAACTGGATGGGAAACAGAAAATACATCCCTAGGATTCCACCCTTGTCAGGGTACTTGTGAGTACAGTAGTGGCATACTGGCATTCTGGCGAGTTCTCTCTCCCTCTTTGGTCCCTCAAGTACTGTTTAACTTTTATTTTAATTTGAGTTCACAATTAAGAGGTGTAGGAAGGCAGTTTAATCCTCCTTATTCACACTTCACTCGTGAACTACTGGGTTCTGTTGGGTAGAGTTCTGGTAAACAGTTGTTAGTTTCTAATCCCGCGGCTCCGATTTCAGCACCTTGAAGAGCTGCCATTAACAGCACCTCTAACTGTCTTGAGAATGTGTGTACAAGGAAATATGTAGTTGTCAACAGCATGCTCCGGACTGTAAGTCACTGATGTGTGAAAAGAAAATTACAAAGTTAAACTACATCAGTATTGTCACTATGCATTTTATTTTCTGATGTTGAATTTTAGAAACAGCTTCTAGTGAGTTATTTATTCCATCTTGTGTAGTTAAGCCTCACACGTACTGTGTGGTTCGTTATCTGAAAGTAGTTAACATGCTTTAGTTAGTCAGTGTGGTAGCGTGAGAATTTTTTTTTGGCAATGATTCCAAGTGCTTGCAGAGAGAATCAAGAGTGGGTGTGTATGAATGTAGAAGTGCCTGCTTGGGTGTATGAGAGAACAAACGGTAAAGGAGTGAATGAAGCGTGTGTGTATGAATGTAGAAGTGCCTGCGTGCATGAATGGTAAAGTGAATGAAGAGTATGTTTATGAATGTAGAAATCCCTGCTTGGATGTATGAGAGAGCGAACTGTAAAGGAGTGAATGAAGAGTGTGTGTATGAATGTAGAAGTGCCTGCTTGGGTGTATGAGAGAACAAACGGTAAAGGAGTGAATGAAGCGTGTGTGTATGAATGTAGAAGTGCCTGCGTGTGTGCATGAGAAAGCGAATGGTAAAGGAGTGAATGAAGAGTATGTTTATGAATGTAGAAATCCCTGCTTGGATGTATGAGAGAGCGAACTGTAAAGGAGTGAATGAAGAGTGTGTGTATGAATGTAGAAGTGCCTGCTTGGGTGTATGAGAGAACAAACGGTAAAGGAGTGAATGAAGCGTGTGTGTATGAATGTAGAAGTGCCTGTGTGTGTGCATGAGAAAGCGAATGGTAAAGGAGTGAATGAAGAGTATGTTTATGAATGTAGAAATCCCTGCTTGGATGTATGAGAGAGCGAACTGTAAAGGAGTGAATGAAGAGTGTATGTATGAATGTAGAAGTGCTTGCGTGTGGTATGAGAGAGATAACGGTAAAGGAGAGACTGCAGTGTGTGTGTATGAATGCAGAAGAGACTGCTTGTGTGTATGAGAAAGCAATGAGTTTTCATAGCAACTTGATGAGGAGTAAATCCTTATCCTTGTAACTCTTTATAAGGTGTATGTTCTGCCTGTGGCTGTCAGGTAGATTCAGAGCACAATCATCATGGTTTTGCCAACTCTTTAAAAGCCCTGGCAGGATAGAGGTTCATTCTTATGTACTGCAGGCTAAAAAAAAAAATGCACAAGTCCTGGAATGTTATTCAGCATTCAGAAGCATCACCATCTACACACATTGGCTGTGGGGTTTCCTTTACCACTTCCTTCACCATCCTTCCTAAAGCATCTTAACAGGAATCAAAGTCCAAAAACAGTAAAATAGATATGCTGCAGTACTCATGGATAGCTATGCATAGTGCAGTGGCAAAACAACTGCCTAGACAGTGAGCATTTGAATAAATACATCTAGGGCAGCTGAGGTCTCTATATGTCACTGTGCATATGTTTTATATTTGTAGTCTGAAGTGACATTGCTTTTCAAATGGTCATGTTTACAGAATGTGTATCTGCATTGTGGGATATTTTTTGCTTTCATATTTTTATATTGTTGCATTGCTGTGTGGCCTCTTATGCCTTATGGTCATGTAGTGTGAAGTGCATATAGAGGACCTTTCTTGTGCATGAAGTTCCATAATTCACCTGTGCTTCACATTGTTTGTTCTGTTTTATTATATTATATGCTTGAGAATCCTCCTGTCGGATGCTGTGTTAGACCTTCAGTTTTCATGGCCAGCATTGTGGGCGTAGTTGTGCGTCATATACACAATTCCTACTTTTGATCTCTCTGCTTATATGTGGGCATTGTCCTTAGCCTGTCTGTTTAGACGTAGTGTTTTTCACTGATGGAGTGTGGTAAGGCTGCTCCCTGGTGTGCCTCTCCTATGACCATCAGTCTACCTGACAATGTAGATTGTAGAGTTTTATATATTCTTTGATCAATGTTTCTGGACTGTACTGCCCTATGGGATGAATCCTCATATGTATATATATATATATATATATAAAACCTATAAACCTAAAAAGTACCTGCATTTATTGTAATATTTGCTGTGGTCATGTCACCTTCATTGGGACTCTTTCCAAGGTTATCATATGCTCATGTGCCCTCCCCCAAACATGATCCATACCGATCACTGCTTAGTATGGACCAAAAATATGAGCCAAAAATCTGGACATTCTGCAAAAATCTGGGCAGTTGAGAGGTATGATATCTAACCAGGCACATCCAACAATTGGAACGTCCACAGAGGTTCCTCACTACAATAATACAGGGAGTAAATAACATGCCCTATGCAAACCATCTCAAAATCCCATCTCTGTATTCTGTTTTCCATAGGCTGTTGAGGGAAGATCAATGCCTGGCATACAAGGCAGTATCGGACCCACTTTGATGAACATTCTGTATGTCTGCAAAACAAACAGTACCAGATTTATTCATTGTAAGGACTTAAATATTGCCTCATCCCTGGGTTGGCACCTACGTATGTCTATAATGAACAAAGGCAGCCAGTAAATGGTTCATCTCTCAGACCTTACAATTCCCAAGCCCCAGCTTACACTAGTGGTATCAGAACTTGTCAAAGACAAAGATTTGAGATGCATGGCTAGGGTTAAAAGGCCTTTGTGGTCATTATCCTAGTGCAGGCCAATAACCCTATGAATATGTAACAAAATACATATGACAAACTACTACATAAATAAGAAATCAAAGTCCTCACACACCTGAGAGAGATTTGAAATAATACTAGGACCAGTAGCATTATATTTTCATCAAATACATGGAGTGATCCCCAGTAATAAAACTTGTTTTTGTTTTTTTATAAGGTCACATATTCTGAGTTATTGCTATGTGTAACAAATGTCCTTTTAAAATTATATGCATGCTTGATTTTTAAATATAATGCACTGAATTCTGAAGGTATGAACAATTTAAACTTATCTAATGAACCATTTTGTGTATACATTTATTGACTTAATGTTTGTTTGCATGTCTATTAACACATATGAGAATTTACAAGATATTTTTCATTTACAGTAATAGTATGATAGTATATGGCCTTTGCCTTACCAGGTTTGCTGATGACTGCAAACTGGGCACAGTCATTGAGTCCCCAAATTATATTAACATATTACAAAACGGGCTAACAGAGACAAATGACTGGTGCCAAAGAAATGGACTAAAACTAAACACAAAAAAGTGCATTATTATCCCCCTTGGCAAAGAGGAAGCCCCTGCAAATTACAATATTGACAGTACCCCCTAAGCTCAATTGTTTTTCAGTTGAATTGTACAGGTTATAGGTCACAGATATGTACTGATAATACACAGAGATATCACATTTTGTTTAGGATTTCGGCTATGAGAATTATGATAATTGTTTCATATTTGGTGAATAACTGTCAGGGAACATGTCAGCATGCTAAGTAGTAGCTCATTTTGAAGACAGTATTAGTATTTGCAAGATATAAAAAGAACCGTATCTGTATACCGTACATATGTCCAGATATCAGTTGGGTTTGGGATCATGGTTATGAGAATTATGAATTTTTTTCATATTTTGCTAAATAACTATATCAGGGAACATGTCATTAGGGTAAGTAATACTTCATTTTGAAGGCAGTATTACTAGTTACAGGATGGAAAAATAACTGTGTCTGTATGCTGGAGAAATATACAGATATCATTTTTTTGTTTTGGACTTTAGTTTATGGAAATTATTTTTTTTAATATTTTGGTAAATAACTTTGTTAGGGAGCACGTAATTGAGCCAAGTGATACCTCATTTGAAGACGGTGTTAGTCCTTACAGCATGATAAAAGAACTGTCTGTATGCTGCACACATGTACGGATATCACAGTTTGTTTAGGACTTAGGTTATGGAAATTATATTTTTTTTCATACTTCCGTACGTAACTTTGCAAAGAAGCATGTCAATGTGCTAAGTAATACCTCATTTTGAAAGCAGTATTAATAATTACAACATGGTAAAAGTGAATTTAAAGTTCCTAAAGGAGTCTAAGATGCAAATGTGTGAGGGGAGGGTACTCCAGAGTTTTAAAATAGAGAGAGTATAGGCTTTTGCAGCTCTTTTAACACAGGAACAGAAAAACACACAGTTGCTTCACCACAAAACGAAAACCACAAAAGCCACTGGAACAAGTTTATTTCTCTAGCGCCTCGGCCACAATCAGCCTTCAAGGAGTAACATGCCAGATTTAAAAAACAGTATGTATAACCCCAGCTCCAATTTGATAAACAATTAAACAATCATAAAATTAATAAAAATGTTTAAAGTAACACACATCAGTTCATATAATACTTTTCCAACAACATTATGTATTCAAGCCCTTAGGCATTAATGTACCATATTTTAAAATAAAAACAGTTTCCTTCCTTAAAAGCATAAGTTTATATCTTTCTTTCTCACAATTTTCCATTTTAATTTGTTCCAAAATAGTAGCTTTTAAACCCACAGAATTTCCACCATGACATTCATTAAAATGCTGAGCCAAAGGGCTCTCCATCTTGTTTATTCTAATGTCCCTCAAGTGTTCTAACAATCTTATTTTAAACATTCTTTTAGTTTGTCCAATATAGAACATATTACAATTACATTTAATAGCATAAATAACCCCCTCTGTCCTACAGTTATAGGCTCCATTAACTATAAAACCAATGTTATTAATATATAAGAAAGAATTTACTATATAAGAACATCCACTACATCTGCCACAGGGCTTCATTCCTTTAACATAAATTTGGTGATTTAATCTAATCTCAGGTCTCTAGAATCTAGTATGTACTATCATGTCTTCAATATTTCTCCCCCTCTTATATGAAAATATTAATCTTCTATTTACTAAACCACCAAGTTCAGCAAAACTCTTAAGAAATTCCCAAAAGTGTAGTATATGTTGTTTAATACTATCACTCAGAACATTGTATATGGAAACTACAAATAAACTATATACATTTATATCATTACTAATTTTACTTCTAAAAGTATTTACTTCTTGACTAATATTATATCTAATGTTTAATACTTTTTGAATATCTTTATCAATTAACATCAAATTTTCTATTACTAAACATCGTCCTTGTTTGTTCCAATTCTTTCATAAACACCTGTTCTTCATTACAAAGCCTAGAGATTCTCAGAAATTCACCAAAGGGCAAAGATTCGATAGTATGTTTTGGATGGCAACTAGTGCCCATTAAAAACTCATTTATTACTTCAAATTTTCTATGAATACTTGTGCTGATATATTTTCCTACTGTTCCACATAAATTAATATCCAAAAAAGAAACCTGATGTCCAACTTGTAGACCATCAAAGGATATTTGAAATCTATTTAACTGAATTTCTTCTACAACATTTGATACCAAATGACTACCACCCTCATATAAAAAAATTAAATCATCTATGTACCTAAAATAAAATTTCACATATTTCTTAAAAAAAGATTTATTACAAATACACTCTCTTTCTACCAAACCCATAAAAATATTGGCATACATGGGTGTGAATGAAGCACCCATGGCAGTACCCTGTATTTGGTGATAAACTTGATTATCAAAATAAAAAAAATATTCTCTAAACAAAATTGTACTAAATCTAAAATATAATGAGTAAACGGGCTATTACCCATCTGACAAAGTAATGCTTCTAATCCAAAAACATGTTTAATACTTGTATAAAGACTTCTTACATCTAATGTTATCCAATACGTTATTCTTCCATATAACATTCTTTATCTTGTTTAAAAAAAAATCAAAGGAATCTTTAATGTAGGAAGGGAGTTGCTTAGCTTCTTTCAGTAACACTCCATGTAAAATAACACCCAAATTATGTAAGAAGTATTTACTGGCAGAGACTATGGGTCGGCCCGGTGGGTTAATACTATCCTTATGAATTTTAGATAAACAATAAAAGTAAGCTGGACCTGTTTCTTCACACATTCATTTTTTCTTAACATCATTCTCAGACCAATAGCCCAGTCTCAAACCCCTCTGAATTAGTAATGCATAATTTTTCTTAGCTTGTTCAATAACATTTTTATTCACTACTTGATACACTGTCTTGTCCTCTAATAATTCAAGACACATTCTTAAATATTGTGTATAATGCATTATTACTATTTTGTTACCTTTATCCGAAGGTTTAACAATGAGTTCTTTTTGTTTAGAAAAATCAGATAAAGCTAACCATTCTTGTTTAGACAAATTATACTCAATTTGCTTTAAACTAAAACTTTTAAATAACAATTCAAGTTCAAATTCAATCATAGAATGAAACTTCTTAATTCCTTCATGCATAAAAGGTGGCATAAATTTATTATTAATGACCACAGCAGAAGTGTCTATTGGACAATAAGCATTTAAATCACTATTGCAAGATATATAAAAATCAAATGAATCCCTATCCGACATGTAATCATCAGTGCTATAGATATCATCATGACCCATATCATCCAAAACACTACAAGGGAAATGATGTTCAAAATAATACCATAAATGCAATTTCCTCACTAATTTATACACTCTTTTGCAGCTCTTTTATTTGGTTTGTATAATTCTAAGAGTTGTTTGTTAGTGGAACGGACACTAGTAAGGTTGTATGATATGCTTTAGAGCTGGGCAACTTTTCAGGACATTTTTACTTTTCCCTGTTTCTTCCTTGCATTTTCAGTTCTCTGCTTTGCCCTTTGGCTTTTCTACTGCCCCAAGGGTATTCACCAAATGCCTTGCTCCTGCGATTACCTTTTGCAGGAAGACAGTTGTTCAGATCTTTTCCTACCTGGACAATGTGCTCATTCAAGATTCTTCCCCTGATGTTCTGCTTCAGGATCTCTGATTTACTATTTCCCTGTTACAGTCTGGAGTTTACCAGGTTTCAGCTTCAGTGGTGCATTCATCAACTTTCTCTCAACCTAGAGCTTCCTTTCCAAGCTCCAGAACCAACTCCAGAGCTATTTACAGATGCTTCAGATAGGGAATGGAGCCTCCTTGGCTCTTTCAAGGTTCAGGATCTCTGGCCATCAGTGGTCAGACCACATCAATATAAAGGAAAAGAGGGCTCTGTTTGTAGTTCATGACACCTTCATGCCCTATACCTTGTGAAGGGAGTGTATGTGTGATGTACAATACCTGTAAGTACTAAAGGCTTTGGTACACTGGCTGGACATTGGACTATCTTTGGGAGGAGATCCCTTAGGTTATGAATACTACAATAGTGAAGAGACTGACATCAACTGTTATGATAAAATCTAACACAACTGTACTTTCTGTGGTGCCATGGCCTAATATCCTATGTATATGGTTGCTTCCCAATAGCGGAGTACATAACCTGAGACAGGTTTGAAAAATTTCAGCAGTATTTCCACTGCAATGATAACAGCCTCAGCCTACCACAGGGCTCTGTGGGTCATGACAAGTTACATCATGTACGGCCACTACTGGATGCAGTACTTCATGCATGCAGGACACAGTACAATGTGCTTCGTGAAGTGGCTATAGACAAAGCCATGGTCGGCTTCCATGGATGCTTGACATTTAGACAGTTTATGCCTTGTAAGCCAGACAGGTGTGGCTGTTGGCAGACTCTACCAGTGGGTATGTACATGAATTCCAGGTATACACTGGAAAAGCAGAGCAGAATACAGAGGTCGGACTGGCAAACCGAGTTGTGGTTGACTTAACTAGCGGACTGATTGGTAAGAAGCATTATATTTACTTTGATATCTTCTTTACCTCTGTTACACAGGCACAGCAAATGCTGCAAGATGGTCTGTACTGTTGTGGAACTATATGTACCAATAGGTCAGGATGGCCTCTAACATTCAACAGGCAGGTCATTGGAATGGCAACTCATGACTACTTCAAGCACCTGCAGAGTGGACCACTGCTAGCTACTGAATGAAAGGATAGCAACCCAGTATTCCTCTTGTCAACTAACTGTAACCCAACCTTGGCAGTCTCCAGCACACACAGGAGAAATAGTGATGGAACCAAGGCATTGGTGCCATGTCCACCAGTTGTAAACATGTACAACACTTACATGAATGGGGTAGACTGAGCAGATCAGCTCAGGACATAGTATCCCACTGCCAGAAAGGCCTGCAAATGGTGGCTGTACTTGTTCTGGTTCTTATGGGATGTGGCCATAGTCAATGCTTTCATTATATTCCATGAAAGTAACAGCCACCAGCAAGTGTGATGCTCTGGACATGCTATTGCAGCAACACAGTTATGGTTTTGAAGGAACCTAGGCTTCCATCTACTTGCCAGTTACACCAAGAAGAAAAGATGCACTGAGATTACTGTCCCAGAGGCTGTGAGCCAATCTGAGCATGACTGCCACTTTCCGGTGAAATGGCATAAATCAAGATGCAAAAACTGTTCCAGCAAGGGTAAATGTGCTGAGCAATCTTGGGGGTGCCCAACTTGCAACATCAACCTGTGTGTTGAATGCTTCAGTGAGTACCATGGCCATAAATTTCTAGTGGGTTATTGACATCAGGAAAGGCACATTATGCGATGCACAAGACAAATCAAGATGTGTATGTGTATGCAACTGGGGACCTTGGAGTGTGATGCTGAGTACTGTGTGCATCACTGGGTTTCACACCTAAACATCATGCATCTTAGGACCATCATGGATGGCAGTGGGGAACTTGGAGACTCTTCAGCTCAGTCCCATAGTGCTACTGTCCTAGGTAAGCATGGCCTCGGGGGTGCCACTGTTATGCAATGTTTCCCTCCGGGAAAGGACACATGCTCAAAGACAAAGCCTGGGTCAGTCTTGGTCTTTTCACATGTCTTGGTGTAGCTCTCCACTCAGTCTTCCTTCCTTCGGGTGTAGCAAATGTATGTATGTATGTCAGGGCAAGAGGGTTTACATTAGCTCCCCCCTTTCACTCCTTATGGCCATTGCCGAGAGGACACATGTAAATGGAAAAAGCAGAGGTAAGGCAAAATGCTGGCATTGCATGCAATTGGGAGTCATTGCTGCTACCAGTAGTCTGAGTGGGTAGCCAGCACCGGTATGGGACACTTCAGATGCCCACAAGCTGAAGCCCCATGCCTGTCCTCAGCATATTAGTGGAGTGGTGGTCCTTACCCTGCTTTTTCCATTTACATGTGCCCTTTCTGTGCTCCCTTGTCAGTCATTGTGTGTAATTTGTGTTTTCATGGGTGGTAGGTATGTACCTCTTCAGCGTCATCACCACTTATGTACCTTATGAAAAGAATACTGCCCCTGTGGATAGGAGTGAAGATTTGGATGGAATAACCAGGTAATGCATATGATATACATATATATGTAGTCTTCCAACACATCTGTCAAACATCAGTAGTAATCTGTTTGCATTTTCTTTCCTGTGCAGGTTTGTCCACCTTCTGACACGGCTTCACGAGCAGACCGACAAGTGAGAGTGTGGGTAGGTGGCCATTCCTACATTCACTGGGCTACCAGCCATGCATCCATAACTGTAAGCCACTACAACTTGAGTTTCCCCACATCCAGTGTGAAGGTATACTGGATTGCAAGAAGAGGTATGCATTGGAGCAGAGTACTGCAGTTGTTGGGAGAGAAGTGTTCCATCTACCCTGAGCCCAACATCCTTGTGCTGCACATTGGAGGGAATGATGTGATAAGTCAACCACTCAGAAGGCTACAGTTTCAAATCAGAGCAGTTTTTGAACACCTGCAGTTGTGGTGGCCATATTGTCATTTTGTGTGGTCTGACATAATTCCTCACCAGATATGGAAAACAGCAAACAGTCAACGTGCAGCGCACAAGGCTAGACATTTACAGAATGGGTTCATGCATGGCTTGATGCACAGGGTCGGTGGATCTACAATCTGCCATGACAGCATCACCGCAGAAGATGTTCACCTGTACAAGAGGGATGGCGTTCACCTAACTGAGGAGGGCATTGCATTGTTCTTGACTGACCTCCACAATGGCATGAGGAGAGCTATGCAGGATTGGTAACATGCACTTGTGAGAAGAATGGAAAACATCCATGACCAAGTAGGACCAGTATGGTAAGTAAAACTGTATTATGAATTGTGTTGTGTCAAATATGATATTTTTCTGAGTTTGGCGAATAACTGTGGCAAGGACTTGGTGAAGATGCTGAGAAAGAACAACTGTTTCACAAGAGTGCTACCACATACAATCGAATATGTCAGTAACCATCCTGCAATACTTCTTTTTTTATTCTTTTTCTATCAGGCATGTGTAGAGTTTAGATGACAGGAAGGGCTTAGTAATACAGAACTTGATCCCTTAGGTCCATTGCTGAATGGACACATGTAAAGAGAAAAGGCACAGTTAAGGCAGACTGCTGACACTGAAGGAGGTAGTGAGACTGTTGTGGTATCAGCTGTCTGAATGGGTAGCCAGCACAGGTATCAGACAGATCAGATGGCCTTGCATGCCACTGTAGTCCCATGCCTGTCCTGGGTTCATTAGTGGAGTAGCGGTCCTTACCTTCCTTTTTCTCTTTACATGTACCCATTCAGCAGTATGTTGGCTACACCCAGAATGTGTATACTTACAATGGTATCTGTCTACATAGTAAAACAGCTGGGTCTGAATGCTGTACACATGTACAGATATCCATCTGTTTAGGACTTAGGTTATGGAAATTATGATTTTGTTTTCATATTTTGGTAAATAACTTTGTAAGGGAGCATACGAATGTGCTAAGTAATACCTCATTTTGAAGACAGTATTCATGTTTGCAACATGGTAAAAGAACTGTGCCTGTATGTTGTACACATGTACAGATATCAAAGTTTGTTTTGGAATTAGGTTATGGAAATTATGATTTTTTTTCATATTTTGGTACATAGCTTTGCAAGGGACCATCTGAATGTGCCAAGTAATACCTCATTTTGAAGGGAGCATTTATAGCTGCAACATGGCAAAAGAGCTATGCCTGTATGTTGTACACATGTACAGATAATAAAAAAGTTAGTTTTGGACTTTGGTTATGGAAATTATGATTTTTATTTCATATTTTGGTACATAACTTTGCAAGATAGCATCTGAATGTGCTAAGTAATACCTCATTTTTAAGAGCGTATTCATAGTTCCAACATGGTAAAAGAACTGTGCCTGTATGTTGTACACATGTATAGATATCAAACTTTGTTTCAAACTTATGGCTATGGAAATTGTTTATTTTTCATATTTTGGTAAATAACTTTGCAAGGGAGCATATGAATGTACTAAGTAATACCTCATTCTGAAGACAGTATTCATAGTTCTAACATGGTAAAAGAACTGTGCCTGGAAGTTGTACACATGTACAGATATCAAAGTTTGTTTCAGACTTAGGTTATGGAAATTATGATTTTTTTTCATATTTTGGTAAATAACTTTGCAAGGGACCATGTCAGTGTGCCAAATAATACCTCATTTTGAAGACAGTGTTACTCCTTACAACATGGTAAAAGAACTGTGTCTGTGCACTGTACAGATATAGTTTCTTTAGTCTTGTAGGATTATGAAAAGTATACATTTCCAATACTTCTCATTATTATGCCCCTATATTTGCAAGGGAGCAAGGTGGTGACACAAATGATGCATCCTTTTGAAGCCGACATTGAGGTGCACAACTTCTATGCTGAAATGTAGCCTCTGTCTGTTACAGCTGATGAGATATTATGCTTTGTTTATTTATCAGTTATGAGAAGTATATTAATCATATTTCTGTAAATATCTCCGTAAAGGAGCATCACACAGTAATGGTAAATGTATCATTTTAAAGCTGACATTCATACAAACAAATTAATTACAAATTGTATGGGTCTACATGGTACAGTGACCAAGATACTGTGCATTGCTTTTCAAAAAATGTAAAAAATATGCACAATATCAGCATTCCTTGCCAAATATTTAATAATGGCTTTGATATGCACTCTCAACATTTATACTCCTGGAAAGGTCAGTATCTGCTGAACAACTTTCGTATTTACATTTTTAGTCTAGCTCTTATAGCTAAAGAGTTATGAACATTTGTTTTCTGCATGGTGTTAGAACTGGATTTTTCTGAAAATAAGCTCAGGCTCCACTGTTGTTCCTCTGGTGGAATTAAGCAGGCAGATTTATCTGAGCTGCTCCAGAGTGAATGAGTTAACTGTAAGTGGAGCTTTTCTTTTTCTTGAATGGTACCAGTTTTGTGATTTTCTGCTGTAAAGTAGAGGGTTTTTTTTAGTTATTTTTTTAAGTGCAATTGTGATTGTAAACCTGTGCTGGTCTTTTTTTTTTTCCTTTTGTCCCCCCCCCCCCCCCTCTCTCTCTCTTGGTCAGTTTTAAGAAATGTATGCACTGCAATGTATAGAAAAAAAGCCTGGTTAAAAAGCATGATAAAAGAAAAATGAATGTGCTTTTGTCATTCTTGCATGGGGAAATGACTGGGTTAAAGACTTTATCTTGATTTAGTAACAAGTTGTAAGAGAGAGCAAGTAAGTGAAAAAGAACATTGAATATTATGAGGCTTTTTTCTAGCAAAGATGGATGGACATGTGTGCTCAGTAATAATTCTGCAACTGGTCCTCATATTTCCATGGAAACAATCTGATAAAGAGAAACTGGTTGTCTGGTTCTCATCTCCATGGTGACAATCTGATAAAGGGAAACTGGCTACAGTCTGGTGGAGACTGATTGCCTGAGGGGAAAAAAGAAAAGAGGCATTGCCTAGGAGATAAGGTTCTCTGAAAGCATTCAGGGGTTTTCCCAAAGTAGATAATGCTCTCTGAAAGCATTCAGGGGCTTTCCCAGCTGGGAGAACTATAAAGAAAAGACAAACCCAATCAGCAGTTAGTAGAAGCACAGGCTGCACCATGCATGTTAACATGGATGACCTTTCTTTTCGGTTAACTCAAGTCTATGAGTGTTGCTGTCATTTTTGGGCCTTTTGCTCCTATCAGCAGGGAAAAACTTTAATATTTAAAGATGTACATAGTTTTGTCTGTTAGTATTAAGTTAATAGGCTTTTGGGGGTTGGGGTTATGTTTGTGTTTTTGAGGACTTTCAGTAAAACAAGTTTTATAAGATGTGACATAGGCTGAAATGTGTATGACAAGAAAGAACTGTATCAAAGTTCAACCTGCCAAACAGTGTATGTATGTAACAAAAGCTGGAACTAGACATTTAACAAAAATGATGTTCTACCTAAATGGTGGGAATGATAACTTTTTAATACAATGATGCTTTATTTAATATCTTTAAATGTAAATGGCCTCACAGATAAATACAAACAAGAAAGAGTAGTGAACTATATTAAGAATGTAGTGTGTAAATAGCTATGTTACAGGAGACACATTTAGAAAGAACTGAACATGTGAATTTGATAAAGGTTTTCAGGATGGCTATTCAGCAGAATACCTTGGACAAAGGAAAAGAGGAATACATATATTAATTGCAAGAGGGGCTCCAGTAGTGATAGAAGGTAAAAAAGATAATAATGGCAGATTTGTAATGCTAAGGGGCTACTGGCAAGGGAGGACAATTATACTGGCATGCATTTACATTCCACCTAAAACTGTTATACTGGAGCTTAGAAAATTCTGGGAGAAATAATCAGTTTTCAGCAAGGAATATTACTTATAGGTGGGGACTGGAATTTGATTTGCAGCAGTGAAGATGTGTCTGGGGGGACCCAGAAAGGAAAATATAACAAAGCAGGGTACATTTTTAAATAAATTTATGAAAATATTTGGCACAGACGATGTGAATTCAGTAATAGAAGTTCGGAGTGAATTTACATATTATTCTCCAAGATATAAAGACTGTGCTAGGCTAGACAGAATTTACATTTCACAGAAACATGTGCATTTAATTGAAGGTCTTGATTACCCACCCAATAACTATTTCAGATCATGCGCCAATAATAACTAAAATAAAAACACAGGGTAATTTAATAAAAATGAGACATTGACACTTTTCCATCTATCCGTTGAAAAGAGAGGAATCTAAGGAATGGGTAGTGGAGATTATTCAGGAGCTGTTAGAGACGACAGAAACTTCTTCTGAAGATATAGCTAGGGAGTGGGATACAATTAAGGTGGAGTTTAAAAATATGGCGGAAATAAAAGAAAGGGAGATATGGTTAAAAAGAGGTAGATGAGGCTGAATTACTAACAGTTAGAATAGGAGGAGATGAGAGAAATTGTGATGTATAACCAATCTACAGGAAAGCCCCCAGGAATAGATGGTATTCCTGTGGAAATTTGGAAGCTAGGAGAAAAACACTGAAAGATCTGGAAGGTTTTGTTTAACAGTATCTTAAGAGAAGGAGAAGTACCACCATCCTGGAAGAAAGCAATGGTAGCTATAATACCTAAAGTGGGCAACGCTCCATCAGAACAAGCCTCATACAGGCCCATTTCCATACTAAACCAGGATTATAAAGTGTTCATGTCTATAATGGCTAAAAGAATGGCAAAAGGAATGCCAAAACTGATGGACATGGATCAATGTGGTTTTTTTGGAGGGGAGGCAAACATTTGACAACATTAACAGAACATTGATGATCCAGAAGGAAGCAGAATGTATGAAAATACCATTGTTGTTGGTGGGTCTTGATGGAGAGAAAGCATTTGACAGAGTAAGCTGGAACTTTATGAGCAGGGCAATGGAAGCATTTGCATTTCCTGAAAAATTTTATAAGGTTAATTAGGAGAATATACGAGTGATTTCAGGTGAAAATTAAAGTGGGTAGGGCCCTCTCTGATAATTTCTGCTTGGGCAGAAGAACCAGGCAGGAGTGTCCTCTTTCCTGTTTATTATTTGCATTATATTTAGAACCATTGGCAAAGAAAATAAGGGACTCAGAAAGTCAAGGATTTACTTGGTATGGTAGTCAAGAAAAGCTGGCTTTACTTGCAGATGGTATTATTTTGTACCTGACAAAACCAGAAAAAGGCATTACAGTGTTGTTTGTGGAACATTTTGACAGTTTTGTATCTTTTCAGGATACAAAATTAATGAAGCTAAAACAAAGGCAATAGTGGTAAATTATGGGCCCACACAAGAATTGGTTCAGGAATATCCATATTTATGGGGGCATGTTAAAATGAAGTATTTACGAGTATGGATTAAACATGATTCTAGTGTAGCAGCTAAGGATATGTGGGAAGAGACTAAACAAAAGATGACACAAAAACTGAGAAAGTGGTAGCTTTGTTTTATGGATAGGGATAGTAAGATACACACATTTAAAATGTTTTTAGTCCCTTTGGTCTTATACACAGGTCAGGCATATTTTTGTCAACCAGAGGAGAAGTTATGGATAGAAATTAATAAAGAGCTGAAGGACTTTATCTGGGAGGGGAAGACACCAAGAGTCAAGTGGGATAAGCTGATTCTTGCAGTAGAACAGGGCTGATTGGGATTACCCAATTTGAAGGGGTTTAGAGCTACACAGTTAAGACTACTATACATAGCAAATTAAAAGTGGAAAGGGATGATGATGAAACAGGGTGGAAGCTCAAGAAACATGGAAAGACTGGGATTTTGGATGTGGGTCTTTAAGGAGAATAACAATAATTATACAGAATATCATGTCCATAACATAGCATAAAGTATTCTAAGAACTAAGCCAATATGAGAATAGAGAAAGGAGATTCTTCCAATAGGGATGACTGCAATTAGAGATATAGACAATAGGCAAGAGGGGGGCTGGAATTTAGTGGAGAAAACTGGAAAAGGAATCAAGTTATTGGGAGCAAATAACTAGAGAGGGAAATATGATAGAATGGAAAGACGCCAATAAATTATTTGGACTGCAGGTTAGAGATTGCTTTCCCTATCGGGGATTGATATCAAAGTATAGGCAAAGAGAAAGAAATAGGGGGTCCTAAACAAAATACCAGTACTGGCAGAGTTTTTAGTAGAATCTAGAACAGAAACTGCCATTAAAAAAAGGAATAATTTAGTAGCGCATATAAAAATACTGCATGATAACTATAAGAATCAATCAGAGGAGGTTAGAAAGGATTGGGAAGAGAGAGATTGGTTAAGCAATTCACAAAGAAACAATGGTAGGATATATGTACATCTCCCAAATAAGCAGAAAGTCTAGATTTAGGATTTTTGCTTGGAAATGTTTACATAGATATTTCTATACCAAAGTGGACTCCAGAGAATTTTTCCTCAGGCAGCCAGCAAATGTTGGAGTTGCGGTGGGGAAGAAAGAGGTAACTGGGAACATATTTTCTCGGGGTGTGGTGAATTGGCAGACTTTAAGGAATCCCTGCCAGATGCACTGTCGCAGATGCTGGGTTGCAGATTGGTCTGACGAGCGAGATGATTTTTCAGATCTGTGACACAGAATCGGAATTGCTAAGACGTGGTTAGGCCTTTTGGTGGCTGCCAAAAAAGAAATTACTAGGAAAATGGAAATCAAAATCTAAACCAACTATATTAGAAGTAGTGAATATAATAACAATGATAAAACAACTGGAACTGAGATCTTTAGAAAAGGGTAGGAACAAAATACATAGGAAAAAATGGGAATTGTGGGAACAATACATACAAGGGAGGAATGAGGTTTAAAAGATGGCAGGATTTAAATGAGCTATGTAATGTTTGACTTGAAAAAAATTGGGTAGATTATAAGTGATGTATAATATTTGCAACTGGGAGTGTGTCAATATGGTTTGTGATGTGCACAGAGAAGCACCAGTGTGGAAACACAGCAGCCACAGTTCAAAATATCCACAGGTAAAATAGACAGCAAACAGCAGGTGAAATAAATCCAAGTATGGAAACACAGCAGTCATAATTTAAAATATCCAAAGGTAAAGTAGGCATCAAACAACAGGCAGCAGGTAAAATAAATCCAAGTTTAATGCATATACAAACTGGTAAGCACTTTCACTATGGAATCATAGTGTCTTCAGACCCTAGTGAAACAACATCTTTACTAAACATTTATAAAACACTGTCATAATACACAGACCAATCAAAAGCTAAAACTAATAAAACAATTAAATAGTTAAATCTGAACTCACTAAAAAGGTGAATCCAGCAAAAAGGAAATAGACATTACTTTTTCCCTTTTTCTTCTAGCTTTTAAAACAGGTTTCAAAGGTACACATTTGTTTAAACCTAACCCCATATGAGAACGTAGTTTGGCTATCCATCTTGTTTCATTTTCAATGTTACCCAACCTAGCATTCTCATATAACATCTAACACAGTAAAAGAAAACCTATGTGCATTACCTTGCATCTGGACATGTTTAGCTAAGGCACTGACAGTGTTACCTTTATTTATACAATATATATGGTCCCTAATACGTTCACGAAACCGACGGTTGATTTTGCCAACATAAAATGAGCTGCATTGCTAACAGTTGGCTAAATAAACAATAGTCATAGTGTCACAGTTAGCCATAACATTTAAAAATATTTCTTCCTTGTCTGTGGATGAACAAACTCATTACCCTCTCTAACATACTGACAAAAACTACAAGTACCACAGGTTTTGGTACCCTCTCCCCGTTGTCCATAACCCAACTTATCCAGGTAACACAACAACCTCTAAATTCACCATATTCCTGTTGTAAAGCTTAGGAGATGTGCCAACTAATGCTTCAACAGATGAATCAGAGGTTAAAATATGCCAATTCTTTTTAATTACATCAGTGACCTTATTTATGTCGCTGGAAAAAGTCATAGGGACTGTTAAAACATTGTTCCTTCTAACTTGTCTATGTGGATCCTGGGTGGGGTTTGTAAAACAGGGTCTCCCAACACCCTTCCTAAGCTGGCAGACACCACACATACCCTTAGCAGTCTAAGTCCCCTTATCTCCTAGCTTCAAAATCATCCTTCAGGGTCACAATAAATTCCTCAAAATCTTGGTCTTTAACATGTAGCCTAGAGGCCCTTAACATTTGTCCCTACACCACATTCTCAAATACATGGTTAGGATGCATACTGCTATGATGGACAAAACCCAGTTTATAACCATCCTTCCTATAAAGGGTTGTAAGTCTATTACTATTAAGTTCTCCTTCACCACAACATCCAAATAGGGTATCTCAGTATGGGACTTAGTGGCAGTGAACCGCAAAAAAGTGGAATGAAGGTAGCAAATAAATTCATCTAATTCCACTATGGTGCCAGTCCAAACTATAAAAAGGTCATCCACAAACCATCGGTAAAATTTAATTTGATGACTCCACCATCTCAAACTCACTGTAAACTTGCATTCCCATATGACCATAACAGTACTGGCGTAGCTGCTGGCACAAGGTGTGCCTATAGCTACGCCATGCCTCTGGTGGTAATATTTATTGTTGAATGCATAAATGTTATTCTCTAAAACCATCTCAAGGAGAAATACAATTAAATCAATCTGCCTAGCATCCAGATCGCTTCTCATTTCAATAAAATCCTTAACTGTTAAAATACCCTGCTGGTTAGGTATCACTGTGAACTGTGATACAACATCAAGTGTTACCAAAATATTGCTAGATGGAAAAACATCATCCTTGGAAAACTCATATAAATCAAAAATAAATTGCTGTGTATCTTTTAACACAAAGATATGTGTCCAGCACCGGTCTCAACATTTTCTCTAGATAAATGGACATAGGTTCAGTGAGCCATCCTTCCCCCAGCAACTATAGGTCTAAACGTAGGGTGGCTTATATTCTTATGAATCTTGGGTAAACCCTGAAATAACAGAACAAGAGGGAAATCAACTTTTAGGTACCTGTATAAATCATCTGGAATAGCTCCTTCTAACATGGCATTATGGAGCAAACTATAAACACTACTAATAAAACCATATTATTCAACCTTAGAAATACAGCTATAAGTTTCACTATAGGATAACATGGCATTCAAGTTACTCTTATGAAATTCATAGTTCATAACAACCACCATGGATTTTATCACAATACTTCGTTCATTAATAAGACAGCGTAAAACATGGCACTCTTCTGGTGACAAATTAACAAACCTATTACCAATTTTACCTTTCTGTAACACATTATAAATATCAGATTCACACATTCTCAAAAACACTTCTAAACTAGAATTATTGACAGGAGCAAAATGTACTAGGTTCACGAAATAAAACATTCTTGTCAGTACCAGTCTCTCCAAACTGTAACTTCAACATAATGTTTCGTGCAAACAGTGTCAAATCAAAAATAACATCCGTCACATCACAACCTAGTGATGGAATGAAAGATAAACCTTTACTCAAAATGGACATTTCTGCCTCAGACAGTACCTTCGTAGATATATTGTGTATCAGCGTTCGTCTCTCATGACCCATATTCTCTTCACACTGTTGTTCTCCTTTCCTTCGTGGCTCTTTTTCTAGTTCCACCTCCCTCAACTATGTGTTTTAATGGGCTGTGGCAGAGTCGCAAAACCCTGCCCCATCAAAGCAAGGGCAGTTTTCCTTCTAACCACTGGTTGCTCAACAATACTGATCATAGCTGGAGTCATCCCTGTTTGGTTAGTATTAACCTGGTTACCGATCTCATTGGGGGGAGTGGTATATACAGAGTTGTCGCTCAACACAATAGTTAATTTAGAGGAGCTACTTGGTGCCGTTTTAGATAAGGCCATGTCATCACGGCCTTCAAATGCATCAGAAGATACTGCTGTGTTCAATTTCTCATTTGTCATTTTTGTGTTTTATATTATGGTTTGTGATGTAAAATGCTTCCAACTTGGGTTGTGTTGCTGTTTTTTTTATTTATATAAATGCCTATGTAGTACGTGATGAATTAATAAAGATGTTTATTATTTAAAAAACAAAAAAAAGCAGGAATTGAATAATTTATGTAATGTTGCTTAGGTTATATGATATATAGCAATATATGTGAAGTATAATGTTTGTTATGTTAATTATAGTTTGATTACTTTTATATGAATGTAAATGTGCCTATGTCACAAGTGATAATTCAATAAAGATGTTTGAAACAAAATCTAGAAGATTTAGGATTTTTGCCTGGAAATGTGTACATAGATATCTTTATACCCCAAGTAGACACCAGAGAATTTTTCCTCAGGCAGACAGTAAATGTTGGAGGTGTGAAGGAGAAGAAAGAGGTAATTGGGAACATATTTTCTGGGACTGCGGTGAGTTGGTGGACTTTAAGGATTCCCAGCAGGATGCACTGTTGAAGATGCTGGGTGGCAGATTCGTCTGACAAGGGAGATGATTTTTCTGAGCTATGATACAAAATTGGAATTTCATAGACATGGTAAGGCCTTGCTGTGTCTAATAATGGTGGCTGCCAAAAAGCAACTACTAGAAAATGGAAATCAAAATCTAAACCAGCTATACTGAAAGTAGTAAATATAGTAACAGAGATAAAAGAACTGGAATTGAGATCTTTAGAAAAGGGTAGGACCACACTACTTAGGAAAAATGGGAATTGTGGGAACAATACATACAAGGAAGGAATGAGGTCTAAAAGGCAGCAGGACTTAAATGAGCTATGTAATGTTTGAGTGAGAAAGATTGGGTAGATTATAAATTATGTATAATATTTGCAATTGGGAGTGTGTAGTATAATTTATGATGTAAAATGCTTGAGACTAGGATTGTGTCTGTGTGGCTTGTTTTCATTTATATACATGTATGATTGCCTGTGTAGTAAGTGATGGCTTAATAAAGATGTTTCTTGTTTAAAAAAGGCAGGAATTGAACAATGTATGTAATATTGCTTAGGTTATATGATATATAGCAATATATATGAAGTATAATGTTATATTAATTTAGTCTGATCACTTTAATATGAATGTAAATTTGCCTATGTCACAAGTTATAATTCAGTAAAGGTGTTTCGGGGAAAAAAGCAGTTAGAGAGACCCCAAAGGCTCCTGACAAAAAAGATCATGGCACTAAAGGACCTGCACTGTCAAGAGAGGCTGAAGGCCTTGTTTCTGTATTCAGTGTCTTATAGACTCTTTAGTGGTGATCTGTGCCTTTTATTTATGTGGGATGCTGCAGCCCACTTCCTGCTAACTAATATGATTAATTTGTTGTTAAGTAACTGTTTTTTAATAATAACCTCAGAACACAAAAGCTTTTAGCACATCAGCTCAGACAACATAAAGTAGAAAGAGCTGTTGCCAAGCTTAGGAGCCTATAACAAGGGAAATCACCAGTAATCCTCTAGAGATATTAAAAATATTTCAGAAATTTATGAAAATCTGTCTAAAGCAGAGAAATGTGGAAATGAAGAAAAAGCAGAGATGAAAATGTTTATGGAAGAACTAAATTTGCCAAGGTTAGAGGTAGAGGAGGTTCAGTTACTAACAGTAAGAATAGGAGGCGATGAAATAACATGGTAATGTATAACCCAATCTTCAGGAATAGATGGTATTAATCTGGAAGTTTGGAAGTTAGGAGAAAAGAAAGTGATAACGATCAGGAAGGTTTTAACAATATTTTAAAAGAAGAAGCACGAACACCTTAGAAGAAAGCTGTGGTGGCTGTAATTACCAAAAGATTGTAAAAACCCATCAGATCCAGGTTCATATAGGCCCAGTTTGATTCTGCACCACGGTTATAAATTGGTTGTCTTTAATGGCAAAGGTGATGCCAAAACTGACATATGTGGATCAGTTTGGTTTTGTTTAGGGGAGGCAAACATTTGATAGTATTAATAACACAATAATGATCCAGACAGAAGCAGAATGTATGAAAATACCGCCATTGCTGGTCGGTCTTGTCCTCCCTATCAGGGATTGATATCAGAGTATAGGCAAAGAGAACGAAATAGGGAGGTCTTAAATGAAAGACCAGCACTGGTAGAGTATGTAGTAGAATCTGGAACATAAGTTGCTGTTAAAAAAGGGATAATTAGTAGGGCATATAAAGTAATGCATGATAAGTATAGGAATCATTCAGAGGGTTAGAAAAGATTGGGAAGAGAAATTGGATGAGCAATTCACAAAGAAACAATGGGAGGATATATGTTATGTCTCCCAAATATGCAACAAAGTCTAGAAGATAGGGTCTTTTTTTCATATATTTGCAACTGTTGGAGGTGTAATGGGGAAGAAAGAGGTAACTGGGAGCATATTTTCTGGGAATGTATTGCATTGGCAAATTCATAGGTTCATAGTTAGGTACTAGGCTATCAGCCCAAGGGCCTATGTAAGCCTAGCCAACAAGGTTCCCTGGCTTACGCCACCCAAGAAAGTTATTTTCCTGTGCCACTGTTGAGCAGAGACACAGAAGTGATCCCTGGGGTGTATTTTCTATTTCCCATCCACACATCAGGATTTTTCTTGAAGAGTGCTAATGAAGAACTTTGCTTGACATAGATGGGTAGCCTGTTCCAGAGTATGGGAAGTCTCTGGGACAGGAATCTATCCCTCCAGCATGTCCTGTTTATTGCGGTGACAAGGTTTAGGTCCCTAGAGCGTGTAGCTCGGAGGGATTGGGATTTCTTTAGGTGTAGCATGTCCAACAGCTCTGGGTTTGACATAGCTTTATATGTTAGGCAGAGATCACCTCGGAGTAGGCGATATGCAAAGCTGGAGTTTTTTGAGGCGGTCAGTGTAGGGCATTTGTTTGAGGCCTGTAATCCTCTTTGTGAGATACTTATGTGGCCTTTCCAGTTGCTGCAGATGTCTTGTGAGGTACATTCCAAAAGGGGAATTGTACTCTATAATGGGTCTAATGAGTGTCGAGTAGAGGGGAACAATGACCTCTTTTTTCCTGGATGAGAACCCTTTTATGATGAGGTGTGCCACTTAGAAGGACTTCCTGACTAATGTGGCGATGTGACTATCAAAGGAGAGACTACTGTCCACCTGGGTCCCAATTTTAAAGATTCCCTGCAGACTGCTCTGTCAGAGATGCTCAGTGAGCAGATTGATGTAAATAAGGAACTTTTTTTTTTCGAGCTATGATACAGAATCAGAATTACCTAGACCCTAGACATAATGAGGCCTTGCTAAGCCTAATTATAATGGTTACCAAAAAAGCAATTTACTAGAAAATGGAAATCAAAGTCTAAACCAACTTTACTAGAAGTAGCAAAGGTAGTAACAGAGAGAAAACAACTCAACTGGAATTGGAATTTTTTAGAAAAATGGTGGGACAAATTATATAGGAAAAGTGGAAAGTGTGGGATCAATACATGCAGAGGAGGAATGCGGTTTAAAAGAAGACATGATTTGAATGAGCTATGTAATGGTTGACTGACATTGACTGGATATATTAAAAGTGATGTATAATCAGGGTTGCCAGACGTCCCTATTTGGGCGGGACTGTCCCGAGATCAGTAGCCTGATCCCGAGTCCCGCCCTGCCGGTTAAATAAATCCGGCCAGCCTCCACTTTGTTTGTTTTTGATTGACCCGTATACCTGGCATACGGGCCAATCAAAATGTTTAATGCGGAACTGCAATGCATTAAAACGAAGCTCAGTGTTTATTGCAGGCAGAGTGAGCTGAACTATGGAGAGACCTTCTATTTTTTTTTTTGTCCCTACCTGGGTTGCTGGAAATCTGGCAACCCTGTGTATAATGTTTGTAGCTACAGTTGTGTCTGCATGGTTTGTAATGTATAATATTTGCAACTGAGATTGTGTTGGTATGGTTTATTTTCATTTATATAAATGTAAGATTAGCTGTGTCATACATGATAATTTAATAAAAATATATCTTGTTTAAAAAAGGGAAAGGGTACGTTTTCACTCTTGTCACTGACTGTGAGTAGTATTACTTATTGTCTTTCAGTGGTACAGATATCTTAATGTTGATTTAATTAGCCTATTGGATGTAAGATTTTTAGATGAGATACATGGGACAGTTTTGAAACGTGGAGCATGGATAAGGATGCACTCAGGGGTGGAATTATTAATCGTTAATTGATTAAATGTGATGCATATGATTGTGGGGATTAAGATATGCATACTGAGATTAATAATTTTACATGTATTTTAAATGTATTGTATAATGTATATAAATATCGATCACAATGACAGCTGGTGACTTCAAATCAAAGGGGGGGGCTGCAGGAGACAGCTAAATGGGATGAGGCCAACTAGGAAGGGGCGGAACTATGTTACAGTGGGCTAAACTCTAACCATACTTAACCATTTTACTTAAAAGAAGTGCTCAGTCACTACTGCGCATGCAGAATAGTCTACCAACCAATATTAGATTAAGTGCATTTCAGAGCTAGAGGTGTTTAGTTAGGTTCTACTATAATACAAAAAAACCCCTAAACACCTCTAAATAGTAAAAAAAGAGGTTGGTCTTGACTGCATGAAATTATTCCGACTGCACATGATGTAGCAAACATACACTGTACTGTATGAAATAATCTGCATTTTGTGCAACGCCAAATGAAAAGTAAGGAGATTTGGAAATCTCACTGCACTAGTGTAATTTATTATTCACAATTCACGGTCACTCCATTGCCTAATGTGCCAGTGATTCTGAGAGACAGTGAGATGATCTCAAAGTCAATACAATTTGCTATTACAGTTACCACAGCTGGAAAGACAAATCATTATTAGTAAAAAAATACGAGCACTCATAAAATCAACTAAGGCCAATGGAGAGAAAAGAAAAATTGCCATGGAAAGGACAATCAAGAGGCCTTTTTTTTTAGAATATGTTAGGAACCTGGGTGGAAACTCCCAGATATGCTCAGTCCAAAAAAAAATGAAAACACTGAAATCACAGACATTGCCAACATACAGACAGAGTGCAACAGTGCAAACTCAAACTCACCCCCCTCTCCCCCCTCCCCTAAGCGCCCAGTAAAGCCTCCAAGCGTAGGTGTAAAGCTGCTCTGGCTGCTCAAAATGCTAAAAAAACAAGCACCGATGGGGACGGATGGTGTCCATCAATGGTCCCGATGGTGTTAAACCCAACATAAGCACACACCAAAATGAGAGGCAGTAATCTCAGCCTCAGCCTACAGCCAAGGAACATAATGCATGCCCACCTCCCAAGTGGTGGCAATGGCCATACCCTGGGGACCCTCCACCTGGTAAACAAGTCTAGTCTGCAAAGCTATGAAGGAAGAGAGAGGATCTATGGAACAAGATCATAATGGATGGAGACATTGGACCCACCACCCAGTTGGACAGATTGAGGGGAGATGGTTTTGAACTTGATCAATTTCTTTAACTGAGTTTTCAAAGCAGTCAGGGAAACCATTGATGATGAGAAAAAAATGACATACAATGCCACCTACCCTATACACACCACGACATTAATGCTGGCATGTCCCCCTTACTTCCACTAAAAATACCCCCTTAAAAACATGTTGTACTGCAAACTGTTGAAACCAAGATGGGTTAAGGACAGAAACAAGATGGTATGGTGTGTGGCTTTAAACCCGTCACTCCAGTGTCACAGTGGTGTCCACTGGTGCTAGGTCCTGTTCGCCGGTTTAAGCTGTGTGGTGCAGGTATACAGCAGAACATGCCGACAAAGTTTTGCAACATGGGCAGACTGGTGTGCCTAGTTTGAGACACGCCATAGTTATGTTCCAAACAGATAGAGAAACGGTTCAGAAGCGCAGTGGGAAGAAGATCGGACGCTGATATCAAACAAAACCCTTGACCAGAACAATTCAAAATAAAAGCATACCCATGGAAGATCCCCACAACCCCAAAATACCATGCAGTGGCCTTTCTTTTAAGCAAGTACTGGGGACCTGGTGACCTAGTGGCCTTCTTTTTACACCACCCTTGAAGGACAGGTTAGGTTGCATTCTCTCCCAGGCTGAAGGGCATGACTACCATCATCATCGTCACGCTATCAGATCTAGTGGGGATGTGAGTCCTTGTCTCACCAAACAATCATCATCATTCCAGACATCCAGAGCAACGTCTGCACAAAGAGACTCTCAAAGTTCCAGACCAAAAGGTCGAAATCCCAAAACTCAAGGAGATTCCAAATCTGTCATATGCTGCCAGATTGAAGAATGATTGACCCATCAAAAACAAGGCCATGTGGAACCCGGCCATCATGTCAGCCCTCCACAGGACTTGCCACCAAGAACTCCAAAACCAACAAAACCACTAAACCCAATTCCTTAAAAGATCCACCCTGATAACTAGAGCAAGCCAGAGCCATAGCTTATAAACTCAGTGATATATTAATCCTAGAAAAAATCCAATTCCATATGAGGCAGAGCACCCTGCAACCTCATCTCTGAATAATACTGACATGTACCAGGGAATCATATTCTGTACCCTTGAATCATCTCTGTGTCACCCTGGAATAATCTCCGTATTTTTGAGGCAGGCAGCACAACAAACTAATCAGCACAGCTAGGTTTAAACTAATAAGAGGCATCGTGAGGTTTACTAGGGCAGAAACCCTAACTAAAGCCCATTGGTACATGTATATATAGGTTGGTTTGAAGTACAAGCAGTACTTCTTACTCTTGTTTCTGCACCTGAAGAGAAACTGATCTCTGGTCTGGAACACATCAGGTCATACTGGATTTGATTTTTGTTTGTGTTTTTCTGGACACACAAAAGGGACCGTTTCAAGTTTCCCAAGCAAACACAGTATTCACTGTATTCTGAAGAACACATTGCTAAAGCATGTGTAGGTTGTTTTGAAGACTTACATAAGCAGTATGCTGCAAATAGTATTTACTCTCTTTCTGCGCCCAAAGAGAACCTGTTATCTGGCCTGGAACACATCAGGCATTACTGGATTTGATTTTTGTTTCCTTTTTCTGGACACATAGAAGGAACCATTTCAAGTTTCCAAAGCAAATATGGTATTCAAATGACCCTGGTACCAAATACAGTAAATGCCACTGTTCTGTTCCTCTGGGTATTTCTAAGGTTTCCATTCATCTTTCTTTATTTTGTGAAAACAAATCAATAACTTTGGTTGATGTTAGTTATACTCAGTGTTATTTTCCTTTTGAAATCATAAGCAATGCATTCATTCTTTCCTGCACCATAGTACTGCAAAGAAACATTTTAATTCTTTTCAGTGTTGAGAAAAACCTTTCTGCATCAGCAGTTGACATTGGTGTGACGGCTATAATGAACACATTGAAAATGTCTGAAAACACACTGGTTGATGAGTTGTCCACCAAGAATTTTAACATCTCAACTGCAGTGCCACGTACTTCAAAGTCTTCACAGGGATACACCACTCCAAATTCCATTCTAAGTTGTCTCTTCAACAGGAATGGATAGTTTTCTATAGTTGCTGTGAAGAAATGTCCTAAAAACTGAAGAAGCCTGAAGATGCCCACTTTGTTCAAATCATTATGTTGCCAAAACTTAATGACATCACACACTTCCTTTGCAGAAGTAGTCAATGTCTGATACAGTGGTTGGGATCTTGATGGTCCTCGCTACACAGGTTCATAGGTGTGTTCTAGGCTAATGGCCCTGGGACCTTTACAAGCCTAACCCATAGAAGTGCCCTGGCATCGTGCCACCTGACAATAGTTTCCAGTGCCACTATCAAGTAGTGCCCTTGGAGAGATCCCCAGGGTGAAGTTTCTATTTCCCATCCACTCATCAAGATTTCTCTTGAAGAGGGACAGTGAGCTGCTCTGTTTGACATGTATGGGAAGTCTATTCCAGAGCATGAGTAGTCTCTGGGTTATAAACCTGTCCCTCCAGCATGTTCTGTTGATTGTGGTAATGAGGTTGAGGTCTCTGGAGCATGTGGTGTGCAGGGATTGGGATTTCTTTAGATGTAGCATTTCTAACAGAGCCGGGTCAGACATGGCTTTGTAAGTCAAGTAGAGATCGCCTCTTAGTAGACGATATGAGACAGAGAATAACTGGAGTTTTTTGAGTCTGTCCATGTAGGACATGTGTTTAAGGCCTAGGATCCTCTTCGTGAGGTACCTTTGTGGCCTCTCCAGTGTTTGCAGGTGTCTAGTAAGGTACATGCCAAATGAGCATTATACTCTATGATTGGTCTAATGAGGGAAGAGTAGAGAGAAATGATCACCTCTTTCTTCCTGGATGCAAAACCCTTGGTAATAAGATGTGCCACATAGAAGGGCTTTCTGACCACAGTGGCAATGTGGTGGTCAAAGGAGAGGTTGCTGTCAACCTGTGACCCCAGATCTCTTATAGTGCCTTCAGTGTTCAGTGGGCTCCCATCGATGTGGTAATCAGTGGGAACTGAGTTTTTCCCAAAGGGGATGATGACGCATTTTTTGGCATTAAGCTTAAGGTCATGGCTTTGACACCAGTCATTGGTCTCAGTGAGGCCTTTCTGTAGGATGTCTGCATCACTTGGGGAGTTAATAATGGCTCCCAGCTTGCAGTCATCTGCAAATTTGGTCATCCAGAGTCCCTCTGTGTTGGCCTGGACTTCTGAGAAATTGATTCCAAACAGGAAGGACCCAGGACTGATCTGTGTGGGACTCCACTTGTGACTGATTGGCAGTCTGACTTGGAGTCTGCTACTTTCACACTGTGGGTTCTATCTGTGAGCCAGTTTGCAACCCACCTAACGGTATAGGGGTTGATGCCTAGTTTGCTGAGTTTATCAACAATTCCTGAGTGAGGAATGGTATCAAAGGCCTTGGCCAGATCAAGGTAGGCTGTATGAACTGCCTTACCTTCATCCTCCACTCTGGTGACTGACTCAAAGAAGTCAACCAGGTTAAGCAGGCATAATCTACCTTTCACAAAACCAAATTGCATGGGATCTAGAGTTTGGAGATTCCCTATATACTTGTTAATAAGGTCCATGATGATGTGCTCCATAGCCTTACATATCAGACTCATCAGGCTAATGGGGCAATAATTTCCAGGATCTGTATTCTCTCCTCCTTTATGGAGAGTGATGACTGTAGCAATGTGTCACTTAGTAGGGACAAAGCCTGAGGTGAGGCTGTGAGTGAACAGAGCACACAGATGTGGTGCTAGTTCACTTTGTAGTTCATGTAGAACACAGCCAGGGATATTGTTGGGTCCAATGGAAGCTGTATTTTTGGCCTTAGACAATACAGCTTTAACCTGTGCTGCAGTAATGTTGGTTGCCTGGCATACTTTCTGTATTGAGATTGGTCCTTTAGGGGGTAAAGTTGGCACTGAATCTGTCAGCCAGTATGTTGTCAATATCTGTTGGCTCTGTATAGGAGGTACCATTGTGCAGTAACTCAGAGCAAATCTCGGTATTGCCATTGAGATTCTTGATATAACTATAGAAGGCTTTGTGGCTATTTTAATGTCTCTGCCTTCATAGCTGGCTTTGGAGATTTTGATGAGGGATCTCAACTTTTTCTTGAGACTAATAAGGGAATTTTTCCAGTCTTGGGACTTCACCTTTTTCTGCAACAGTTTCTTCCTTCTGTTGTAGAGTTTATTAATGGCAGGGGACCACCAGACTGGCTTCCTTTTTTTGGAGGAGAGCATCTTGGTTCTGTTGAGTATGGCTAGTTCCATGCATTTATGTACATGTTTGTGTAGTGCATCGGTATATGATTCAGAAGTCATGCATCTATTTTCCATTGGCATGGGAGCCGTGAAGTTAGCCACCTATGTTTTTAGGAGTCCAAAGTCAGCTTTGGGCAAGTTTTTCATGGTGGATACCTTTGCAAGGGGTGTGGGTGAGATGTGGATTTCCATGGTGATTAGTTTGTGGTCAGATCTAACCAGGGAGGCATTGACTATTGGTGTAGAGCAATGATTGCCCATGTTAGTAATAATCAGGTCAAGGATGTTGCTTCCTCTAGTAGTGGTAAGAATGAGCTGGTTCAGGGCATTGGAATTGATGAATTCCAAGAAGCGTTGGGCCAGTGCATTGGTGCATAAGTAGTATTCCCAACTGATGGAGGGGTAGTTGAAGTCGTCTAGTATGAGAGTGTTGGGTTGAATCTTAATTGTTTCCATGGTGCTTAGGAATGTGGAGTGAGAGTCTTGGGACATGGTTTGGGACCTATATCAGGCTATGTCCTGAATCGCCATCCTACCCAAAGTTAGTTGTACCTGGAGTATCACAGATGTGTTATGCTGGGCTACCAGTCTGGAGGTGTGCATATCCTTTACAAATATGGAAACACCCCCACCTTTGGAGCTTCGGTCCATGTTCTGGGGCCAAAAGGTGTGGAATGAGTTATAGCCTGGTAGCGCAGGGGTGCTTTCTGCTGCTTTAAACCAGATCTAATCTTGCCAGGATGTTCTCTGTCTGCAGGTACTGTCTACAGTGCTGTGGATATCTGATCTGACACTGTCAATTGCAATCAAAAATATGTGTACATCCTTTTCAACTGTAGTTGCATCTGTGGTATGACACTGAAGTTGCCTCTACAGAATGTCAGCATGGGACATTATACGATAGAAAACAGTCATCCAAAACTTAAATTCATCATCTTCAAGTGTTTGCATTAGCACATTTTCTTCCTGTACAGTTGCTGCAGCAGATGTAGGACATTTGTACAAATAATAAAAACACTCTGACAGTAAGTCCAAGTTTTCATACACTGTATAAAGGATACTCACAACTCCAGGTTGGTGGCAACGCACGAAGCTTCGGAAACCATCCAGGTGCAACTAACCATAGGCAAAACTGCTCTACAAATTGTAGCATGCTACAGGCCACCCTCTCAAACTCAGGAACCCCACACAGCCTTCCTGAAGACACTGGAGGGTATAAATGTATCTCCAAACACCATCATATTGGGTGACTTCAACTACCCGAATATAGACTGGGAACATTACTCAAGCCCAAACTTTCTAGCCCAACGGTTCCTGGAGTTCATAAATTCAAATGCCATGGAACAGCTAGTCACTGTTCCCACAAGAGGAGAAAATATACTAGATCTCATTGTCACAAACATGGGGACAAAATGCTCCACACCGAAAGTATATCCCTCATTGGTGAGATCTGATCATAAACTAATCTCACTGGAAATCCACATCCCGCCACCCCAAACAAAAAGACCATAGTGAAGAACTTGTAAAGCAAACTTCACACTACTCAAGACTGGTGTGGTATCCTTCAAGGCCCCTGAGCCAGAGGAAACCACAACCCAAGCTGCGGAAGCCCTTATAAATGCCTTCTATGAACACCTCCAGGACTGCATGGATCAGGCAATCCCAAATAAAACCAAGACTCTTTCCACAAAGGGCAAACGTCCAGTCTGGTGGACCCCAGCCATTAACAAACTTTACAATAAGAGGAGAAAGCTATTACATGATAGAACAAAATCCATAAAAGGGAAGTCACCCTGATCATTATTAGTAAAAAATACGAGCACTCATAAAATCAACTAAGGCCAATTTTGAGAGAAAAATTGCCATGGATTCAAAGGACAATCATAAGGCCTTTTTCAGCTATGTTAGGAACCTGGGTGGAAACTCCCAGATATGCTCAGAATTAGTCCAAAATGATACAAAAATCACTGAACCCACAGACATTGCCAACATACTGGCAGACAGGTTCAGTGCAAACTTCACCCCTCTCCCCTAAAGGAGAGATAACTATCCCAGCCGAGTGTAGCCTCCCGGACATCTCAAATGCGCAGGTGAAAGCTGCTCTCTAAAGCTAAAAACACAGCATCAATGGGACCGGATGGTGTCCCGGCTGTGTGCTACGAGCTAAATGAGGAATTAAACCCGCATAAGGCAGCTGTTTAATCTCAGCCTTACCACAGGATACGTGCCCAAGGAGTGGCGACGGCAACTGTGGTCCCACTCCACAAAGGCGGCACCTCACGGACCCTGGTAATTACCCCATAAGCTTAACAAGTCTAGTCTGCAAAGCTATGGAGAGGATCATAATGGAGCTCATAAACAAAGATATAGGGACTTGCAGACATTGGACCCGACCCAGTTTGGCTTTGTCAAGGGAAGATCATGCCTTTTGAACTTGGTTGACTTCTTGAAACAGTCACCAAGGCCATTGATGAGGAAAGGCAGTCCATACAGCCTACCTTGACCTTGCAAAGGCTTTGACACAATACCCCACTCGGTATTGTAGAAAAACTTACCAGCTTAAATGTAAACCCATATGTCACAAGATGGGTTGCAAACTGGCTTAAGGACAGAACCCACAGGGTTAGAGTTGCTGGCGCTGTGTCAGACTCCAAGCCGGTCACAAGTGGTGTCCCACAGGGCTCGGTCCTTGGCCCCTATTGTTTGGCATCTACTTCTCAGAAGTACAGGCCAACATGGGAGGACTTTGGCTGACAAAGTTTGCAGACGACTGCAAACTGGCCATAGTGGAAAGTGCATCGGACACGGATATCCTTCAGAAGGGACTCACGGAAACAGATAGCTGGTGCCAGAGCCATGGCCTGAAGTTAAACGCCAAAAATGTATAGTCATACCCTTCGGGAAAAACAAGGTAACCCCAAGCTACCATATAGGTGGCAATCCACTAAGCACAGAAGAGGTTATCAGGGACCTGGGGACCCAGGTTGACAGTGGACTTTCTTTGACACTCACATTGCTAAAGTGGTTAGAAAGACCTTCTACATTGCCCACCTGATCATGAAGGGATTCACATCCAGATCTAGTGAGGTCATTGTTCCCCTGTACTCTTCACTTATCAGACCAATGATCGAGTACAATGCCCCATTCGGGATGTATCTCACCCGACATCTGCAGCAATTGGAGAGACCCCAAAAGTTCCTCACCAAAAGGATAAAGGGACTCCAAAATCTGTCATATGCTGCCAGATTGAAGAAACTCCAGCTCTATTCAGTCGCATACCGTCTGCTCAGAGGTGACATGTGCCTGACATACAAGGCCATGTCCAACCCGAATTAATGGACATGCTCCACCTCAAAAATCCAAATCCACCAAAACCACTAGAGCAAGCGACTTAAACCTTAGCACGGATATAAATAGGACGTGCTGGAGGGATAGATTTATCACTCAGAGACTCCCTATGCTGTGGAATAAAATCCCGGTCCATGTGAGGCAGAGCACCTCGCTGACTCTGTTCAAGAGAAATCTAGACCTGTGGATGGGAGATCGTAGGTTTACCCCGGGAATCATCTTTGTGTCACTGCTGGACAGAGGCACAACAAACTAATGGGCACAGTATTTTTTCATATAAGGGGTGGCGTAAGCCACAAACATTTGGGCTAGGCTTATAAATGCCTTAGGGCAGATAGCCTAGTATAAACCTATGAACCTATGAACCTATGTATTTACAGTATGTATATTAAAATTCCACTGTGTTCCTGACATTTGTGGCATGCGTCGTGCTACTATATTGTCCAGAGCAGCTTGTCTTTGAACTCAACATGTTCAACTGTTAAACAAGCGTAGAAATATCAAATAAAAGTCAGTTTGTTATTAAAAAGGTCATGGTATACTTGAATTTGTCATTCTGAACAAAGTATCTATCTAGACATACCATTACATATCAGGTATGTTTTTCCTCTCTTTTTGATTCCTAACTTCTCATCAAAACTTCTCACCTAGAGTTTAAAAAATGTCCTTGCTTCAGTATTATGTAGTGTGGTTCTTTGCATTACCAGATTAAGTTGGTGACCACAGCAGTGTACATAATAAGCATATTTAAATTCCTGTCTTATGACAGCCAACACCCCATGCTGAACTCCATTAATACGAGATGTACTATCATAACGCTGAGCAACCACCTTTTCATGCTTCTCTCCCCCTACTTCATTCAACTGTTCACTTATCACACCAGCAATATGCACAGCAGTCTGTCCAGGTGGTATAAAATATCCCCAAAACTGTTCCTGCACCTGGCCATTGACAACATAATGGAACAAAATGGCAATTTGCCACAGCCCTGCAACATCAGTGGTTTCCTTTGCAATTACTGCTACAAAATTTGTAGTACAAATCTGTTTTTTTTTTATTTATTCTCTGCATATTGTTACCATGCAGTTCAGGAGTTCATTCTGAACTGTTTTCATGCTGCTTTAAAACAGTTGAAGTTTTTATGAGTTTGGCCACCTTCCGATCTATCCTGCAGGTGACGTGCCAGTCTAAGGATCATTACAGCACTTGGTGAGTCTTCAGATTCATCATGGCTTCTCAAAGCTACTTTTTCTTCAGTACACAGCTTGATGCAGTTAATTATAAGTAATAGAACATACCGGTTTTCTTCTACTTTCTTGTGTCTTTCTACTCTTAAAAAGTATCCAGCACTTAACTGAGACCTAGTATGCACAGTTTCTAATGTTGCTAGACTTATTTGGTTGTCAGAATGTTTCGCAGAATGTTCATGTTTTCTAGCTTTTTCTACCATTCTCTTCAGGTCAATCACATCCTTTCGATGTCCAGGCATCCTCTCCACCAAACAATAAGCATGGGAAGCAGTGCAAACTGTTTGTTTCCTCACACCCACAGATCCAGGTGTGCTTAGACTGAGCTGCTGAAGCTGTGTGTGTATGTCTTTGACCTACTTTTATCTTGGGACTCCATCTTGAGATCAGGTATGTTTTTCCTCTCTTTTTGATTCCTAACTTCTCATCAAAAGTTAAGTCTCTAATATTAATAGATGTTAAATAGGCCATTGTAACAGTCTGTTCACTCATTCTGATGTTGTGGTGGTGGTAACCCTGATGTAAACATTTTACAGAAATGGTTAAGTGCCACTGTTGTTTATATTTTAAGTACAGCTTCACATACAGTTCTCATTTCATTAACACCCCCCATGCCCATGACCTTAAGGTATCTGACTTGGTCTTGCCAGGATTAAATAAAAAATAATAATGTTTTTGTTAAGGTATTTTTGATAAACATACTGTCATGGTTTGCATTCCATCTTGTTTCTCCCAAATACACATTAGTCCTGCAAAGCCAGAATTAAAAGAATAAAACAACAGGGCCAATCATTTCAGTGCCCACTACAGTTTCTGCTTTGCTGTACAGAGATAGTAAGTTGCAGCCTCTATGCCTACCCCCCAATACATATTACTCTTGCAAACCCAGAATTACAACAGTAAACAGCAGGGCCAGCCATTTTGTTCTCACATTAACATAGCCCCCATCACAAATGCCTACCCAAAATACCTGGTTTAAACCTAGACAGTTAAAAAAATGAAAAACAAAGACAACAGTTACATTATTGCATTGCTTTCACATAAGCATTAGCCAAAGCTCAGCACTTGTACTGACTCCAGTTTACTCCACCCAATAGCACAGCAGTCTTGCAAAGGCAGACTTACAACAGCAAATAGCAGGACCAGACAATTAATTTACAAACAGCACCCCCATACCTGCTACCTACCAAAAATAGGTAGTTTGGGCGTGCCAGCATTAGTAATAATGTTTTCATTAACGTACTGATGCATACAAATAAAGTTTGCATTTCGTCTTTTTTCTCACAAATACACATTAGTCCTGCAAAGCCAGAATTATTACACCAAAGCTACAGCGCCAAACACTTCGTTCACAAACAGCCATCATATCTGCTTTGACTCTGCCAGTATTAAAACAAAAATAGCAATGGTTGCATTAATTTACTTTGTTGCACAGAAACAATAGTCATGGGCTTGTATGACAGCTGATTTTACCAAAATATACATTAATTATGGAAAGCCACAATTGCAACAGTAAACAGCAAGGCCAGTCAACTAATTTAATTCACAAATAACTAAAGTAGCTGCTTTTACCCTGCCAGGATTAAAGTAGTAATAATAGTAACAGCTGGGTTGCATACTTCCATTACTTTCATTTTGTTGACAGAAACATTAGTCACAGCTTGCGTGCGCCACCCAGGTACACATTTCATTTTATTTATTTTACTTTTGTTTACTTGGGTTTCTACAACCGGCTTTAGTCAAAAAACACTTTTCAGCATATGTCCTGGGCGAAAAGCTTCAACATATTACAGACATTCAATATGTATATCAACAAATATGAAATAACATACATTAAGAATTACTCATATGCTTGCTAATTATTTTACATTCATCTGAAAGTACATACAGAAAACTATTACAGGTTTGCAAAGCCGGAATTACAATGACAGTACACAACAGGGCAGTTGTTTCATTCACAGGTAGCCCCAGTCCCTATTGCCTATCCCACCCACAGTATCTGATTTGATCTTGCGAGGTTAAAAGACAAAAAAAAACCACTGCCATTAATATGTTTTTTTTTTCTTTTCATATAAACAAACTCAAGAGTTCAGAGCTTGTGATCGATCGTACTTCACTCAAATGTACATTACTCTTGAAAAGTACGTAAGAACTACAGCAGTAAAGGCTAGTCATTCCATTCACACATAGGCATAGCCCCCATCCCAACTGTCTACCCAGAGAATCTGCTTTGAGTCTAGAGTAGACGGTTTAAAATAATGAAAAGAGAAGACCACTGTTACATTACTGTATTTGTTTCACATCACATAGCCAAGAACGTGCAGGTAATCTTACTTTAGTTCACCCATGCACACTTTTCTCATGCAAGAGTAGAGTTTGTTTCAACAACAAAACATTGACAAAGCATCCTAATTTATCTTGACTGACAATCCAAAAAGATATTTGGTTAAAAAAAATGTCATCCACAAACAGCCCCCAGAACACACTGCCTCCGTAGTATCTAGTTAACCCTGCCAGGATATTATATTAAGAAAACAGAAAGCCATCAACAGTTCCCAAAACACACAAACCACCTACTAGAATCTGGTTGACCCTGCCAGGATATTATTATAAAATCATCACAAACAGCCCCCAAAACAGCTAGCTCACTGCACAACTTAATAACAACACTGATACTTCCTAAGCTGCCTAAAGCCTTCTTCTGTCTGATTGACCCTGCCAGACTCCAGGCCTAGAATGTCAGAAAGAAAATGTATAATCCACTCCAGCACTAGTACAAACAAGTTTAAACACAATAAACAATTATGTAAAAAGTATCTGGTTGACACTGCCAGGGAAAAATGCAGAAAGTATCTAGGTAAGCTGGCCAGGAAAAGATGCAGAAAGTATCTGGTTGACCCTGCCAAAAGTTTCAACTGAGAGCTAACAGATACATTTTTCCTGTTCTTTTTTGGGTGGAGGGAGTTGGTAATTTTAAAATAGCCTTCCTTGGCTTCTCAGACACTCACTCGCCTTAATGTTTGAAAATTACATTCGGGCTTGTGCATCTCGAGCTCTCTCTCCTGATCTCTTGCTAAATTCAAGTTCTCAAAAGTGAAAGCGGGGAAAGGAACATGAGAGTAAGATGAATAATCAGCAACCGCATCATGTACACAGATTAAGTGACAGGCTGCTACCCCTAACAGTCCAGTCGGCATCTAATTTCTTGAGTTTACAACTCCAGAGACTTGTGGGCATCTTCACTGAGGCTTGCTGACATACCAATCCAGACTGTTTTAAAAACAGTCCAGTGACAAAAAAACAAAATAAAACAAAACAGAAGTTTTCTTTTTTTAAGACTATTAAAACTTGGGCACTCAAGTTCTGAGTGCAAAAATTATTTTTATTTAACATAGGTTCATAGGACTGTACGCCCTGGGGCCTTTACAAACCTAGCCCATAGGATTACCCTGGCATCGTGCCACCTGACATTAGTTCCCAGTGCTTCTGTCAAGTAGGGCCACTGGAATGATCCCTGGGGTGAATTTTCTATTTCCCATCCACTCATCAAGATTTCTCTTGAAGAGGGCAAGTGTGGTGCTCTGTTTGACATGTATGGGAAGTCTATTCCATAGCATGGTCAGTCTCTGGGTTATAAACCTGTCCCTCCAGCATTTTCTGTTGATTGTGATAATGAGGTTGAGGTCTCTGGAACATGTGGTGTGGAAGGATTGGGATTTCCTTAGATGTAGCATTTCTAGCAGAGCTTGGTCAAACATGGCTTTGTACGTCAGGCACAGATCGCCTCTAAGTAGGTGATATGAGACAGAGAATAGTTGGAGTTTATTGAGTCTGTCCATATAGGACAACTTTTTAAGGCCTAGGATCATCTTCGTGAGGTACTTTTGTGGCCCTCCAGTTGTTGCAGGTGTCTAGTGAGGTACATACCAAATGGGGCATTGTACTCGATGATTGGCCTAATGGGGGAAGAGTAGAAGGAGACAATGACCTCTTTCTTCCTGGATGCAAAACCCTTAGTAATGAGATGTGCCACACAGAAAGATTTTCTGACCACAGTGGCAATGTGGTGGTCAAAAGAGAGAATGCTGTCAACCTGTGTTCCCAGATCTCTTATAACGCCTTCTGTGTTCAGTGGACTACCATCAATGTGGTAATTCATGAGAACTAGAGTTTTCATTTTGTTTTTACTGATTGGTTTTTCAGTGTCCTTCTCACTCATTGTTTTAGTTTGTTGTTTGGGATATTTTTGCAGTGACCCTAATGATAATGGACATCAGCTGGGTATAACAGCCCTGTGTTTTTAATGCTTAGTCAAACACTCTGCTTGTGCTGTGCTGACGAGGTCATAACAAGGCGGAAATATGCATACCCACAGCTAATGGGGTTTGGCTTTATTGGCCTGAAATTGTCCAGTAAAATGACAAAACAAGTCATGGGCATTCAGAATCACCAATGAGCTGAAACACCTAATGTTCATACGGATCATTTGCATATATCCCATGTGTCTCTGATACAAGAAGTTTGGGAGGTCACTCAGTGGAATTTCTAGCTTTGCTAGAGTTTTCATTTTGTTTTTAATGATTGCTGAGTGGGGAATGGTTTCAAAGGCCTTGGCCATATCAAGGTATGCTGTATGAACCACCTTGCCTTCATACACATCTCTGGTGACTGAATCAAAGAAGTTGACCAGATTGAGCAGGCATGATCTACTCTTCACAAAACCAAAGTCTGTGGGATACAGAGTTTGGAGATTCCCTATATCCTTGTTTATTAGGTCCATGATGATGCGTTCCATAGCTTTGCATAGCAGACTCGTCAAGCTAATGGGGCGATAGTTCTCAGGGTCTGTAGTCACTCCTCCTTTGCGGAGAGGAATGACTGTAGCAGTGCACCATTCAGGAGGGACAAAGCCTGAGGTGAGGCTGTGATTGAACAGGGCACACAAGTGTGGTGCCAGTTCACTCTGTAGTCCATGTAGAACACAGTCAGGGATATTGTCAGGTCCCATAGAAGTTGTATTCTTGGCCTTGGACAGTGCTGTTTTAACCTGTGCAGCAGTAATACTGGGTGTCTGGCAATCTACTGGTATTGTGATTGGTACTTTGGGGGGAGGGGTAAAGTTAGCACTGAATCTGTCGGCTAGTATATTGGCAATATCTGTTGGATCAGTACAGGAGGTACCATTGTGCAGTAGCTCACAGCAAATCTGGGTATTGCTGTGGAGATTCTTTACATAACTATAGAACGCCTTGTTGTTGTCTTTACTATCTGTTGCAATTCTGTTTTCATAGCTAGCTTTAGAGGATTTGATGAGGGATCTCAACATTTTGTTGAGGCTGATAAGGGAGTTTTTCCAGTCTTGGGACTTCACCTTATTCCACATCAGTTTCCTCCTTTTGTTGTAGAGTTTGTTTATGGCAGGGGACCACCAGATTGGCTTCCTTTTTTTTGGTTTTTTTGGAGGAGAGCATCTTAGTTCTATTGGGTATGGTGAGATCCATGCATTTGTGTACGTGTTCGTACAGTGCATTGATGTATAATTCGGCGGTCATGCAACTATTCTCCATTTGCATGGGTGCCGTGAAGTTAGCCACCTCTGTTTTTAGGAGGCCAAAGTTAGCTTTGGAGAAGTTTTTCCATGGTGGTTATCTATACATATGTTATACATATGTATACGTCAATATATTGGAAAGGTGGGGGGGGGGCTGCATTCCAGAAGTCCAGTACCACAAGCTGCAGATGATTAACCATGGGACAAGTAGGGCCAGTCTAACACCATATGGGATAAGTTAATTCAAACATGAAAAGGGAAAATGGCTAGGATTAAAATGGCCCACAAAGGCAGTTAGCCTAGCACTTACCTATGTACCTGTGAACCTATATGTATACTGCTATTAAGGAAAGGGCCCACCTTTTCAAAGAAATGAGAAAGATATACGGGGTGAAAAATGAATATCAATGTGGTAATTGTGAGTGATTTTAAATGTGATGATACAGCAAGAAAAAAGATGGAAATTGATGGTAAGATATGCAAAGAAATACTAAATTATTTCCCACTGAATGCAGGAAAAGTAAGGATTTTTATATATAAAAAAGGATAAATTGCACACTGGGATAGACATCTCTGTTTAACTTTTTTTTAAAAAAAGGTGGATGGTAGGTGTAACATTTTTCCCCAGATCTGTTTGGTCAGTGTTTGATGAGAAAATATTAGGGAAGAAAGGTCAAGAGATAAACTAATGTACTTCTAAGATGGCTGTACATCGATAAACAGTTTAATTTCAGCTCTCCCAGTTTGAAAACAATAACTGAGAAGTAAGAGCTGGTGGTATTGTCGACTTGGGTAAAATTCAGTTATGACTAGCAAATATACTGCCTGGATGGCAGCAAAGAAGAACCTGAAAGAAAATCAACCAGAAAAGGAGAAGAGAAAACACTGGCTGGGAAAAATCCTGCAGCTATTAAGCAAAATGCAGTTTAAGCTTCAGCTTTGGTACAAAATCTGGCTTCCAATACTTTAGAGGAAAAAATAAATCAAATGTACTTAGAGGTGAATAAATTAAATGAAACACTGAAGGAATATATCAACTCAAATAACCCAAGTTTGGAAAAATATAAGAAGCTTTAATTAGTTTTTCAGATAAAATTTAACGGAATTTGAAATTAAAAGTAAAATTGTGGGCGAAGCAACCAGGCAAAGTCTCTTCGTATATAAAATCAATAAAATGTTATTGTTGCACAAATGATAAGCGCTTTCGCTAAAAAGCTTCTTCAGATCAAAAACAGTTTTATACTAATAAGTTTCCTTTATATATAGGAATTCAAACGAATTTCAACCAATCACAATCGTTGCATCACTTTGTTCTTAAAGTTATATTGTTATGAAGGAGCTTCTTGATTATTTTCAACATATTTGTATCAAAATTAAAACATTATTGTCACTTTTTACTTGTAGCTCAACCTTATGGGAGACAAATTAGATTGCCTTAACCTTCAGATCTATAATACATGCTTATAGAAATATTTATAAAATAAATTAAAACATAAATATTTATATATTAAGAGATGCCATAGAAGCTATTCACATTTTTTCTATAACTCAACCTTATGGAAAAAATGAATATCGCTAGTCTTCACGTATGTAGATATATCACATACTTATGGAACTACGTATAAGGTGACTTGAGACAAAAGTACTTGTATGTTAGATAATCCCATAATACTATACTAATAATACTATAAAGGCCAAAGCAACATGTAAGACCTGCAATCTAGTGTATTTAGCTGAATGTCAGACCTGTCATTCTTTCTATGTTGGGAAGACAAATAGACAGTTTAGATATAGAATAAGAGAACATACATACCATATCAGGAAAGGCTCGGAACATAACGCACTAGCCAAACACGTCTTACAACTAGGAGATACACATACATTTACCTTCACAGCATTGGAGGTAATTCCTACTAGTGTACGACAAGGAGACATTAAGAACCACACAGGATATAGAGAGAATAACTGGATAATTATACTGAGAGCTGACAGAGGTAGTGGTTTAAATGAAAGGGCCACAATTAAACCTCTGTTAAACAAGCGTAGAAATATCAAATGAAAGTCAGTTTGTCATTAAAAAGGTCATGGTATACTTGAATTTGTCATTCTGAACAAAGTATCTATCTAGACATACCATTACATATGTATTTTACATATATAATGTTTCAGAAAAGACCTATAGAACAATGAATATGGAAATAATATCCATGAACTTAATATATCCATAAGCATATTTGTTGCAATAGGCATAAGACAGATATGAGAATAACATTTATGGGCTTATCTAACATACAAGTACTTTTGTCTCAAGTCACTTTGTACGTATTTCCATAAGTATGTAATATATCTACATATGTGAAGGCTAGCGATATTCATTTTTCCATAAGGTTGAGTTATAGAAAAAATGTGAATAGCTTCTATGGCATCTCTTAATATATAAATATTTCTGTTTTAAGTTATTTTATAAATATTTCTATAAGCATGCATTATAGATGTGAAGGTTAAGGCGATCTAATCTGTCTCCCATAAAGTTGAGCTATAAGTAAAAAGTGACAATAATGTTTTAATTTTGATACAAATATGATGAAAATAATCAAGAAGCTCCTTCATAACAATATAACTTTAAGAACAAAGTGATGCAACGATTGTGATTGGTTGAAATTTGTTTGAATTCCTATATATAAAGGAAACTTATTAGTATAAAACTGTTTTTGATCTGAAGAAGATTTTTAGCGAAAGCGCTTATCATTTGTGCAACAATAAAATTTTATTGATTTTATATACAACGAGACTTTGCCTGGTTGCTTCGCCCACAATTTTACTTTTATGCTACTTTCTTTTGTTTGGGCAATGGAGCATTTATCGAGTTGGTTAACAGCTACTTTTAACTTTGTGATAAGAATTTGAAATTAATAAAAGGCTGGCTAAGAATGTAACTTCTCAAGAGGAGCTGTTTTAAATAATGGTAGAGTTAGAAAACAGAGCACACAGAGCAAACCTGATTTTCTGCTGTACCAGAGAAACTGAAAGGAAGAGACTGTTTTAATTTCATGCAAGCACAAATAAGCAATTAGACTGATATTCCTTGTCAAGATTTGTTAATTGAGGGGACTTCCAAGATGGCTGCACAGTGAATAACAGCTTAATTCTCTCTCTCCCAGTGTGAAAACAGAAATTTACCAGAGAAAGCCAATGGACTTAAATTTCTGGGTACATTTCAGTAACTGGCTATTAAGTGCACTGCTTGGGTGCCAGGAAAAAGGAAATACAGAGGACCTAAAGGAAAATCAGCTACAAAAGTTAACAAAGAAACACTGACTGAGAAAACTACTGCAGCTGTTCAGTAAAAAGCAGTGCAAGTTCCACACATGTTTTACAGTAACCTAAAGGAAAGTATAAGACAACTGCACACAGACATGATTAAAGTAAGTGAAACACTGCTGGAGTATATCAACTCAAACAATAAATGCCTGGAAAAAATGGAAGAGGCTTTAAATAGATATTCAGATAAGGTGATGGCACTGCAAGACTCAGAGGTTAAAATGAAGAAAAGGCTGGCTGAATATGAGACTACACAAGAAGAGATGTTTCAAATAATAACAGAATTAGAGGGCAAAGCACATAGGGAAAACCTGAGATGTTTTGCTGTACCAGAGAAGCTGAAAAGAACAGACTGTATTAATTTTATAAAAGCACAAATAAGCAACTGGATTGGTATTCCAGATTAAGAATTGTTAATTGAAAGGGCACAACATGTATATGCCCCAAACCTGACTATGAGAAAGCAACGTAGACCTTTAATATTAAAGATGCAATCTTACCAGCAGAAGGAGTTCATTCTGACAAAACTGTGGCAGAAGGACAAAGTACTAAAAATGGGAGACAGCTTGTATGTGGAAAATGACTACTCATTTTACACCAGGCAGAAGAAGAGTAAATGTATTCCATTATTCAGGGAATGTCAAGAAGCAGGCATGAGATTCAAACTGCTGTACCCAGCTATCTTCAAAATATTTTTCCCTGGATGGACAAAATCATTTTTGATGAAGTACTTACTAAGGAAGAAATACAAAAGTTTGCCAACAAAAAGTGAGCTTTCAAACAGAGTGAGATTCTGCTTCTTGTTCTTCTGGTAAGAAAGACCACAGAGAGACTGTGCCAGTGAAACCTTTTCCAGTGTTTCAACAGAAAATGCTTGAAAAAAAACAAAAGAGTCCACTAGAAGACTAGAGAGTACATTGGAAATGAAGCAGAGACATGATTTGGGAGATGGACACGAACAGGAATAAAACCAGTAACTTGAAAATTGACAAATGCGGGATTGCAAAGTAATATTTATATTTGTGAAACATGACGGACGAAGAAAATCTGGACATATTGGACCTTCTTGGACTGTGTTAAAATTGCAGGGGACTCTAAAGTATATGCCCTACCTCATGTCATTAATGTTCGGAGAATAATACCAGCAACTTGGAAATAGACAAATGTGGGATTAAAGAGCAATAGTTATATCTGTGAAACATGACAGAACAAGAACATCTGGAAATGTTGGACTTTGTTAAACTTGTAGGGGACTCTAAAGCATATGTCCTACTTAATTTTGTTAATGTTCAGAAAATACTCAGAGGGAAACGGAGGGAGAAAGTTAACTGCAAGTAAAACAATATTTCTTTCTTAATGTTACTAATTCAATACTGCATGATTTTCTTTGCATGCTATAAATTAAAGTTTTCTCAGTTATTTTAAGTGTAATGGGGATACTGATGTAAATAGGTGCTCCTGTTTTATTCTTTTCTTTCTCCCTTTTTCTCGGTTTCTCCTTGTTCAATTTTAAGACATTTAGGCACTGTAATATAAAAAAGGGGGAAAAAAGTAGAAGAAAAGTCTGGTCAAAAGAAAAATTAGCGTGCTTTTTCTCATGCTTGCAAGGAGAATGACTAGGTTAAGGCCCTAAGCTTAATCTAGTAACACATTTTAAGAGAAAGCAAGTAAATGAAAAAGAATACTGAATATTATAAGGCTTTTCTATACTAAAAAATGTATGATTGGCAATTTCATGTCTGGATCTCATGTCTCTAGGAGACACTCTAATACAGACAAATGGCTTGGAAAAAGTGTTTTCTGAAAGCATTTAAGCATTCTCCCAGCTGAGAGCTATAAAGATAAGACAAAGCCAGATAGTTTGGAATATGTGTTCCTATTAGGAGCATAAAACTTCAATAATTGAAGATGTACATCATTTTGTGTGTTATAAGTTAATAGGTTTTTAGGGTGTATTGTTTTTTTTTTTTGTTGTTATGGAGCTTTCAATAAAACAAAATGTTGTGTAAGATGTGACACAGGCTCAAATGGAGAGGACAAGAAACTACTGTATAAAAAGATTTACCTGCCAAACAGTATATGCATGCAACACAAAAGCTGGAACTAGACATTTAATAAAAAAGCTGCTATGCATAAAAGGTGGGAATAATAACTTTTTTAAGAAAATGGTGGTTTCTGCAATGTTTTAAATGTCAATGGTCTCACAGATAAATACAAAACAGAAACAGTAGTGAACTATATAAAAAAATGTAGAGTGCAAATAGCTATGCTACAGGGGACATACTTGGAAATAACTGAATATGTGAATTTGATAAAGAAAGGTTTTCAGGATGGTTATTCAACAAAATACCTTGAACAAAGGAAAGGAGGAGTACTTACATTAATTCCAAGAGGAGCTCCAATAGTGATAGAAGAGGATAAAAAAATATAATAATGGAAAATTTATAGTACTAAGTGTCTACTGGCAAGGAAGGAGGATTTCACTGACATGTATTTATATTCCTTCAAAAACTGCTATAATGGAAGTTAAGAAAATTTTGAGAGAAATAACTGGCTTTCCGAAAGGAATATTAGTTATAGGTAGGAACTAGAATTTGATCTGCAACAGTGAAGGTGTGTCTGGGGGGCCCAGAAGGAAAATATAACAAAGGAGGATAGATTTTTGAAGAAATTTATGAAAGTATTCAGCATGGAATATGTGAATTCAGTACTAGGAGTTTGGATTAAATTTACGTATTATTCCCCAAGATACAAAAAGTGGGCTAGGCTAGACAGAATTTACATTTCAAAGGAACTTGCATTTCATTGAAGGTCTTGATATGCACCCAATAACTATTTCAGATCATGCGCCAGTAATCACTAAAATAAAAACAAAGAGTAATAAAATAAAAATGAGACACTGGTGCTTTCCCACCTATCTGTTGAAAAAAGAGGAATTTAAGGAACGGGTAGTGGAAATTATTAAGCAGCTATTAGAGAAGACAGAAATTTCTCCTGAAAATATAGCTAGGGGTGGGATAAAATTAAAGTGGAGTTTAAAAACAGGGTGGAAATAAAAGAAAGGGAGATATGATTAAGAAGTAACAAGAATTATTTAGAGGGACTGACAAATGTTAACGTATTGCTAAATAGGGTGAATCCCATTAAACAACAAGAGGAACAACTGCAGAATGCTAAACAGAAAATAAAGGATTACCTCGATAATATGCATGAGTTTAAAAAGATTGCTGCTAACTCTAGAGCACAAAACCTTTTAGCAAAATGACTCAGGCAACAGAAAGTAGAAAGGGATGTCACCAAGCTTAGACAGCCCATAATGAGGAAGATAAGAGATCCTGTAGAAATATTAGAAATATTTCAGAAAGTCTGTGGAAGTCTATATAAAGGTGGAGTAGATCATGCCTGCTCAATCTGGTCAACTTCTTTGAGTCAGTCACCAGAGATGTGTATGAAGGCAAGGTGGTTCATACAGCATACCTTGATATGGCCAAGGCCTTTGAAATATTCATTTTTCCATAAGGCTGAGTTATAGAAAAAATGTGAATAGCTTCTATGGCATCTCTTAATATATAAATATTTCTGTTTTAAGTTATTTTATAAATATTTCTATAAGCATATATTATAGATGTGAAGGTTAAGGCGATCTAATTTGTCTCCCATAAAGTTGAGCTAGTAAAAAGTGACAATAATGTTTTAATTTTGATACAAATATGATGAAAATTATCAAGAAGCTCCTTCATAACAATATAACTTTAAGAACAAAGTGATGCAACGATTGTGATTGGTTGAAATTTGTTTGAATTCCTATATATAAAGGAAACTTATTAGTATAAAACTGTTTTTGATCTGAAGAAGATTTTTAGCGAAAGCGCTTACCATTTGTGCAACAATATAATTTTATTGATTTTATATACAACGAGACTTTGCCTGGTTGCTTCGCCCACAATTTTACTTTTATGCTACTTTCTTTTGTTTGGGCAATGGAGCATTTATCGAGTTGGTTAACAGCTACTTTTAACTTTTTGATAAGAATTTGAAATTAATAAAAGGCTGGCTAAGAATGTAACTTCTCAAGAGGAGCTGTTTTAAATAATGGTAGAGTTAGAAAACAGAGCACACAGAGCAAACCTGATTTTCTGCTGTACCAGAGAAACTGAAAGGAAGAGACTGTTTTAATTTCATGCAAGCACAAATAAGCAATTAGACTGATATTCCTTGTCAAGATTTGTTAATTGAGGGGACTTCCAAGATGGCTGCACAGTGAATAACAGCTTAATTCTCTCTCTCCCAGTGTGAAAACAGAAATTTACCAGAGAAAGCCAATGGACTTAAATTTCTGGGTACATTTCAGTAACTGGCTATTAAGTGCACTGCTTGGGTGCCAGGAAAAAGGAAATACAGAGGACCTAAAGGAAAATCAGCTACAAAAGTTAACAAAGAAACACTGACTGAGAAAACTACTGCAGCTGTTCAGCAAAAAGCAGTGCAAGTTCCACACATGTTTTACAGTAACCTAAAGGAAAGTATAAGACAACTGCACACAGATGTGATTAAAGTAAGTGAAACACTGCTGGAGTATATCAACTCAAACAATAAAATCCTGGAAAAAATGGAAGAGGCTTTAAATAGATATTCAGATAAGGTGATGGTACTGCAAGACTCAGAGGTTAAAATGAAGAAAAGGCTGGCTGAATATGAGACTACACAAGAAGAGATGTTTCAAAAAATAACAGAATTAGAGGGCAAAGCACATAGGGAAAACCTGAGATGTTTTGCTGTACCAGAGAAGCTGAAAAGAACAGACTGTATTAATTTTATAAAAGCACAAATAAGCAACTGGATTGGTATTCCAGATTAAGAATTGTTAATTGAAAGGGCACAACATGTATATGCCCCAAACCTGACTATGAGAAAGCAACGTAGACCTTTAATATTAAAGATGCAATCTTACCAGCAGAAGGAGTTCATTCTGACAAAACTGTGGCAGAAGGACAAAGTACTAAAAGTGGGAGACAGCTTGTATGTGGAAAATGACTACTCATTTTACACCAGGCAGAAGAAGAGTAAATGTATTCCATTATTCAGGGAATGTCAAGAAGCAGGCATGAGATTCAAACTGCTGTACCCAGCTATCTTCAAAATATTTTTCCCTGGATGGACAAAATCATTTTTGATGAAGTACTTACTAAGGAAGAAATACAAAAGTTTGCCAACAAAAAGTGAGCTTTCAAACAGAGTGAGATTCTGCTTCTTGTTCTTCTGGTAAGAAAGACCACAGAGAGACTGTGCCAGTGAAACCTTTTCAAGTGTTTCAACAGAAAATGCTTGAAAAAAACAAAAGAGTCAACTAGAAGACTAGAGAGTACATTGGAAATGAAGCAGAGACATGATTTGGGAGATGGACACGAACAGGAATAAAACCAGTAACTTGAAAATTGACAAATGCGGGATTGCAAAGTAATATTTATATTTGTGAAACATGACGGACGAAGAAAATCTGGACATATTGGACCTTCTTGGACTGTGTTAAAATTGCAGGGGACTCTAAAGTATATGCCCTACCTCATGTCATTAATGTTCGGAGAATAATACCAGCAACTTGGAAATAGACAAATGTGGGATTAAAGAGCAATAGTTATATCTGTGAAACATGACAGAACAAGAACATCTGGAAATGTTGGACTTTGTTAAACTTGTAGGGGACTCTAAAGCATATGTCCTACTTAATTTTGTTAATGTTCAGAAAATACTCAGAGGGAAACGGAGGGAGAAAGTTAACTGCAAGTAAAACAATATTTCTTTCTTAATGTTACTAATTCAATACTGCATGATTTTCTTTGCATGCTATAAATTAAAGTTTTCTCAGTTATTTTACGTGTAATGGGGATACTGATGTAAATAGGTGCTCCTGTTTTATTCTTTTCTTTCTCCCTTTTTCTCGGTTTCTCCTTGTTTAATTTTAAGACATTTAGGCACTGCAATATAAAAAGGGGGGAAAAAGTAGAAGAAAAGTCTGGTCAAAAGAAATATTAGCGTGCTTTTTCTCATGCTTGCAAGGAGAATGACTAGGTTAAGGCCCTAAGCTTAATCTAGTAACACATTTTAAGAGAAAGCAAGTAAATGAAAAAGAATACTGAATATTATAAGGCTTTTCTATACTAAAAAATGTATGATTGGCAATTTCATGTCTGGATCTCATGTCTCTAAGAGACAATCTAATAAAGACAAATGGCTTGGAGAAAGTGTTTTCTGAAAGCATTTAAGCATTCTCCCAGCTGAGAGCTATAAAGATAAGACAAAGCCAGATAGTTTGGATTATGTGTTCCTATTAGGAGCATAAAACTTCAATAATTGAAGATGTACATAGTTTTGTGTGTTATAAGTTAATAGGTTTTTAGGGAGTATTGTTTTTTTTTTTTTTTGTTATGGAGCTTTCAATAAAACAAAATGTTGTGAAAGATGTAACATAGGCTCAAATGGAGAGGACAAGAAACAACTGTATAAAAGATGAACCTGCCAAACAGTATATGCATGCAACACAAAAGCTGGAGCTAGACATTTAACAAAAAGCTGCTATGCATAAAAGGTGGGAATAATAAATGTTTTAAGAAAATGGTGGTTTCTGCAATGTTTTAAATATCAATGGTCTCACAGATAAATACAAAACAGAAACAGTAGTGAACTATATCAAAAAAATGTAGAGTGCAAATAGCTATGCTACAGGGGACATACTTGGAAATAACTGAATATGTGAATTTGATAAAGAAAGGTTTTCAGGATGGTTATTCAACAAAATACCTTGAACAAAGGAAAGGAGGAGTACTTACATTAATTCCAAGAGGAGCTCCAATAGTGATAGAAGAGGATAAAAAAATATAATAATGGTAAATTTATAGTAATAAGTGTCTACTGGCAAGGAAGGAGGATTACACTGACATGTATTTATATTCCTTCAAAAACTGCTATAATGGAAGTTAAGAAAATTTTGAGAGAAATAATTGGCTTTCCGAAAGGAATATTAGTTATAGGTAGGAACTAGAATTTGATCTGCAACAGTGAAGGTGTGTCTGGGGGGGCCCAGAAGGAAAATATAACAAAGGAGGATAGATTTTTGAAGAAATTTATGAAAGTATTCAGCATGGAATATGTGAATTCAGTACTAGGAGTTTGGATTAAATTTACGTATTATTCCCCAAGATACAAAAAGTGGGCTAGGCTAGACAGAATTTACATTTCAAAGGAACTTGCATTTCATTGAAGGTCTTGATATGCACCCAATAACTATTTCAGATCATGCGCCAGTAATCACTAAAATAAAAACACAGAGTAATGAAATAAAAATGAGACACTGGTGCTTTCCCACCTATCTGTTGAAAAAAGAGGAATTTAAGAAACGGGTAGTGGAAATTATTAAGCAGCTATTAGAGAAGACAGAAATTTCTCCTGAAAATATATCTAGGGGTGGGATAAAATTAAAGTGGAGTTTAAAAATAGGGTGGAAATAAAAGAAAGGGAGATATGATTAAGAAGTAACAAGAATTATTTAGAGGGACTGACAAATGTTAACGTATTGCTAAATAGGGTGAATCCCATTAAACAACAAGAGGAACAACTGCAGAATGCTAAACAGAAAATAAAGGATTACCTCGATAATATGCATGAGTTTAAAAAGATTGCTGCTAACTCTAGAGCACAAAACCTTTTAGCAAAATGACTCAGGCAACAGAAAGTAGAAAGGGATGTCACCAAGCTTAGACAGCCCATAATGAGGAAGATAAGAGATCCTGTAGAAATATTAGAAATATTTCAGAAAGTCTGTGGAAGTCTATATAAAGCAGAGATGTATGGAAATCAAGAAAAGGTACAAATGGAAATGTTTATGGAAGAATTAAATATGTCAAGGTTACAGGTAGATGAGGCTTAATTACTAACCATTAGGATAGGAGGAGATGAGATAAAAATGGTGATGTATAACCAGTCTGCAGGAAAGTCCCCAGGAACAGATGGTATTCCTGTGGAAGTCTGGAAGCTAGGAGAGAAAAAAACTGATAACGATCTGGAAGGATTTTTTAACCAGTATTTTAAGAGGAGAAGAAGTACCAACATCTTGGAAAAAAAACAGTGGTAGTTGTAATACCTAAAGAGAGTAAAGCTCCATCAGATCCAGCTTCATACATGCCCATTTCAATACAAAACCATGATTATAAAGTGTTTATGTCTATAATGGCTAAACAAATGACAAAAGTGATGCCAAAATTGATAGATATGGATCAATGTGGTTTTGTGGTGGGGAGGCAAACATTTGACAAAATTAACAGAACATTGATGATCTAAAGGGAAGTAAAATGTAAGAAAATACCACTGTTGCTGGGCCTTGATGCAGAGAAACCATTTGAATGAATAAGCTTGGACTTTATGAGCAGGGCAGTGGAAGTATTTGCATTCCCTGATAACATTATAAGGTTGGTTAGGAGGATATGTGAGGAATCAGAGGTGAAAATTAAAGTGGGTGGGGTCCTCTGTGTTAATTTCTGCTTGAGCAGAGGAACCAGGGAAGGGTGTCCTCTTTCCCCTTTGTTATATGCATTATATTTAGAACAACTGACAAAGGAAATAAGGGACTCAGAAATTCAAGGATATAATTGGTATGGTAGTCAAGAAAAGCTGTCTGTATTTGCAGATTATATTATTTAATACCTGACAAAACAAGAAAGGGATATTATTGTGTTGTGGAACAGTTTGAGACACTTTCAAATCTTTTCAGGATACAAAATGAATGAAGCTAAAACAAAGGCAATAGTGGTAGATTATGTACCCACACACTAACTAGTTCAGCAATATCCATATTTATGGGGACATGATAAAATAAAATATTTAGAAATATGAATTAAAAACAATTCTGGTGTGGCAGCTAAGGATATGTGGAAAGAGACTAAACAAAAGATAATACTATGACACCTGTGTATTGGCCAAGTAATCAAGGAACCTCAATCCTCACCATTAGCACCAGTTAGGGGTGCCCACATTGGGAAAAAGATAACAAATACACACACACTAAAGTAAAATTCTCCTTAAGAGCACACAGAGATCACATTCAGTCTGGGGCTGGTTTCTCCCTTTCTCTCCAGATCCCCAATAAGACTCCTCACTGGCATAGCTATACGGTACAGATCTCAACTGAGTATTCAAGCCAAAACCTCCAGTGCCCTCTCTGTCCAACCAGTGCTTCATGTCCCCTCCCCCCACCAAGTAGCTGACACACACAAACTTTAAGATTTGGTTTATATACAAACACACAAACACTCCTGGGGAAGGCTGGCACAGGTTCTCCAGCTATGCCCCCTCTTGCTATGCTATAAGGTAGTAATCACTGCCACCAACTACTCTTATCAGCTACTAAAAAAGCCCTTACCAAAGGATGTCCAGTTATTACTGTGCAATGTTATTACCCGGTTAGTAAGCATGACAAACAGCAAGGCTTATTTGGAGTGGCTTTGTACAGTATCACTATATACATACAATTTACTCAAGAGCTTAAATTATCTCTACACAAAACAGCCACAGTTGAAAGGATTAAAAATATTTAATAATAAATAATAAAAACACAAGACAATATTTCTTACTACACAGTGCTAGTCAAGAGTTCAGAGATCACACAGAAATGCTTAAAATAATACTGTAGAAAAGTTCTGACATCACAGAAAAATAAACTAATCTAATCTTCTATTCCCTAGCTATATCTAAGAGAAAACACAGTTCTAAAATCCTACTTACATATAGAAACAGGCAGTGCTGCTGATGTTGGATGTTCTCAAGACAAATGCTCTAATGCTCTCATTCTTTCTGTCCTTAAATTGATAACACAGTACCACTGATTCATTTCAGATTACATCATTTCTTTCTGGTTCCCAGGCTAACAGACTCTCAGAGGTTAACAGCCCCTTTGATCTTGCAGCTGATCAGGAACCAGAGCAATAAAAGAAATTATGCATGCAAATTCTAGCCATTAACTCTGGCCTTAAAACAATAGGCAGAATTCCTTCATCCAGACACATTGGCTCCAAGTTTTGACATCAAAGAATTGACTTATCAGCTTTGTTACAGCAGAGTGCACTGCTGTTACATTTTTGCAGTTCCACATTTAACATCATTGTTTCTCACTTAAGAGAACAAGCCTGTGGTTTATAATAATATTTACAAATGACAGAATTATCTACAAAATTTTATCTGGCTAGGCTGGCAGCCTTCACCTATCTTCACAGCAGTATCTACTGTATTTTTTCAGGTGGCTTTATATGAAGGAGGAGCATAAACAGAAAAGAGCTATCATGTTCCACTTAATAATAGCGTTCCTAAAAGCTTGGTTCTTTGTTTCCCTTTTTCATAAACTTACTAAATTTAGAGTGCTTCAGTCTTATTCTAAGATCATGTCATCCCTTAAGCAGGACCTTACTCTAAATTGTACATTGCCACTTACTTAACCTTTAGTTTTGTGTCTTTTGGTTTTTCCCGGTTAGGGGTCGCCACAGCGGAACTCCGGTCCGCTAATGATTGGCAGTTGATTTTTACGTACCGGCTTGCCAGGCCTGACGCACAACCTTCAACAAAGGTACGCCCATTCACGCATGTCTCCACGCAGAAGACGCTCTACTGAGAATCGAACCAGACAACATCTTACTGTGAGGTGACAACGCTACCGCAGCACCACCACTGTATCATGTTCCACTGCAATGCTACTTTTCCCACTCATCTTGACATAAAGAAAAAAACACACTAATTTTAATATTTCTGCACTTCACTGGAGCCTCCTTTTCATTTTCCAAATACAAACGCATCATATATAATAAAACAATATAAGACAGTCTATACTGTCAACTTGCTGGTATCACTAAATGTTAGAATGACCACAGGGAAGGGATCTCTTATACCAGAAATGTAGTACTGCTTTTCTGTTATTGTCTCTGCCTCTTTTGCTGAGTCTGCAAAGGACTTGAGACTCCTCTACACAGAATTTGTCATTTCATCCTTCTATCCTCCATTTTAAATAATATTGCATCTGTCATAATATCCTAGAATGAATTCCAGTCACCCACCATACCACATATGCTTCTACACTCATATCAGTACATTCCTTAAATCACTGCTCTACTCTACCGCATGCCCTAAACTTTGCTCCCACTATCTGACCATGAACCCTTCAAGTTCTTCTCAAAAGTCACATTGAAATCTTGCCTATAAGCTTTCCACTTGGGATGAAGCTTTTTGTAAACATGGTTCCTAGCTGTGAAACAGCACACCTACTCACATCACTCAGTCTTATGAACATCTTATGTTTGGCTGTTCTCTGTGACTATTCCTTACAGATAAAATTAGGTACAACTGCTTTGTACTTTAAACCATCCCTCCAACATTAATAAGTGCCATCACCCATCCACTTTTCTTAGCCCCTCAAGCCACCATTATGTCATCCTTTAGGAATTAAACAATATTTCTTATTTATTTATTGATGGACTGCCGAGTGCTGTCTTCCTCCTCGCAAAGCTTTTCCACTTATCTCTTTGTTTTTTAAGCAAGCAATAATACCCGGCAGGGTGTGGGTTATTGTGTAAATAACACCCACCCACAGGTGTTCTGAGACCTGCCATTGCAGGCAGAGGGCCTTTACACCCCTGGAAAGGTGTTATTTACACAATAATGCACACCCTGGTGGGCATGGGCTATCTGTTAATTTGTTTTATATTTGTTTGTTTTTAATTAATATATATATATATATATATATATATATATATATATATATATATATATATATATATACATATACACATACACACACACACACACATATATATATATATATATATATATATACACACACACATAAAATAATTTTGATGTAAAATAATTCCTCCACCTACTGTTTCAATCTTGTTGTAGTATATGCTGACAAAACATTAGGGGGCTGAAGTCCGTCACTCAATATTGAGTTACATTTGATTTACAGACTTTATCATAGCTCTCAACTAATCAAGGACAAATCCAGAAGTAATAAGGGACACATTAGTTCTGTTAACTTGAAAATTGACAGTATAAGAGAATGTAAATTAATATACATCTTCTGAAATAAAAAGTTAATAACTGTATTTATCGTCATTGTTTATTACATGTAATTCACCACCTTTTCTCCAAAAGTCACCAGTTTTAGCTGGGATTAAGGGAGTTAGAGCTAAAATTTGAATCAAAATCAGGGGGTCCCTAAGATGACAGGTATTGACTTCATATGCTCCAGAAAATGCATGTTACCATAAATTCTGTCATTATAGAAACTTTTGATTTTTTATAAGAACAATATTTAATGTCTGTCCCTATTTATTTAAACACACCTTTATTGAATTATCTATCACTTGTGACAGAGGTAAAGTTACATTTATACAAAAGTCATCAAACTGCATTAACACATTAACAAACATTATACTTCACATATATTGCTATATATCATATAGCCTAAGCAACATTACATAAATTATTCAATTCCTGCCCCTTTTTTTAAACAAGAAAAATCTTTATTAAACCATCACTTATGACATAAGCAATCATACATTTACATAAACAAAAACAAACTACACAGACACAATCCTAGTTGCAAGCATTTTACATCACAAACCATACAGACACACTCCCAGTTGAAGACATTATACGTCATTTATAATCTACCCAATCATTTTCAGTCAAATGTTACATAGGTCATTTAAGTCCTGCCATCTTTTAAACCTCATTCCTCCCTTGTATGTATTGTTCCCACAATTCCCATTTTTCCTATGTAGTTTGCTCCTACCCTTTTCTAAAGACCTCGGTTCCAGTTGTTTTATCTCCGTTACTATATTCACTACTTCTAATATAAATGGTTTGGATTCTGATGTTTAATTTCTAGTAATTGCTTTTTTTGGCAGCCACCATGATTACACACGGCAAGGCTTTACCGTGTCTAGGCAATTCTGATTCTGTATCATAGCTCAGAAAAATGATCTCCCCTGTCACACCAATCTGCCCACCCAGCATGTCCAACAGTGCATCCTGCAGGGAATCTTTAAAGACCACCAACTCACCACACTCCCAGAAAAGATGTTCCCAAGCACATCTTTCTTCCCTGTCATACTTTCAACATTTGCTGTCTGCCTAAGGAAAATTTCTCAGGAGTCTATTTGGGTTATAAAAATATCTATGCAAACATTTCCAAGCAAAAATCCTAAATCCTCTAAATCTTGTTACATACTTGGGAGACATTCATATAGCCTCCCTTTGTTTCTTTGTGAATTGCTTATCCAGTCTCTCTTCCCAATCCTTTCTAAGCTCCTCTGATTGATTCTTATAGTTATCATATGATATTTTATATGCTCTAATTATTTTTTTTTTAATGGCAACCTCCATTCTAGATTCTAGTAAAAGTTCTGCCAGTGCTGGTCTTTCATTTAGGACCTCATATTTCTTTCTGTTTGCTTATACTCTGATATCAATTCTTGATAGGGAAGGCAATCTATAACCTGCAGTCCAAATAAATCCTTGGCCTCCTCCCATTCTATTACTTTACCCTCTCTAGTTATTTGCTCCTAATACCTTGGTTCCTTCGCCAGTTTTCTCCAATAAATTCCAGTCCCCACTTGCCTATTGTCTGTACCCCTAATTGCAGTCATCCCTATTGGCAGAATCTCCTTTCTCCATTCCCGTATTGGCTTAGTTCTTTGAATACTTTCTGCTATTTTATGGATATACTATTCTGTATGATTGGTGTTGTTCTCCTTAAAGGCCTGCATCCAAAGTCCCAGTCTTTCCTTGTTTCTTAAGCTTCTCCTTGTTCAACATCATCCCTTTCCACTTTGAGTTATAGTTTTCTGCTTGTGCTCTGTATAGGATCCTTAACTGTGTAGCTCTGAAATACCCCTTCACATTGGATAATCCCAATCCGCCCTGTTCTACTGGAAGAATCAGTTTATCCCCCCTTGACTCTTGCCACCTTCCCCTCCCAGATAAAGTCATTCAGCTTTTTATTAATTGCTATCCACAACTTCTCCTTTGGTTGATAAAAGTACGCCTGACCTCTGTATAAGACTAAATTGGACTAAAACATTTTGACTGCTTGTATCTTACTATCCATATAATAAAGCTTCCATTTTCTCAGTTTTTGTATTATCTTTTGTTTAGTCTCTTCCCACATATCCTTAGCTGCCACACCAGAATCATTTTTAATTCATACTCCTAACTACTTCATTTTATCATGTCCCCATAAGTACGGGTATTGCTGAGGGTACATAATTTACCACTACTGTCTTTGTTTAAGCTTCAATCATTTTGTATGTCAAAAAGATTTAAAACTGTCTCAAACTGTTCCACAACACTGTAATATCTTTTTCTGGTTTTGTCAGATATAAAATAATGTAATCTGCAAATAGATCCAGCTTTTCTTGACTACCATGCCCATTATATCCTTTAGTTGCCAAGTCACTTATTTTCTTTGTCAGTGGTTCTAAATATAATGTAAATAACAAAGGGGAAGGAGGACACCTCTGCCTGTTTCATCTCCTCAATCAGAAATTATCAGAGAGGACCTCATCCACTTTAATTTTTGGGTCCGATCCCTTATATATCCTCTTAATCAAAATTACATTTTTTTCAGGAAATGCAAATGCTTCCATTGCCCTGCTCATAAATTCCCAGCTTACTCTGTCAAATGCTTTCTGTGCATCAAGACCCACCAACAGGAACAATGGTATGATCTTACATTCTGTTTCTCTCTGGGTCTTCAGTGTTTTGTTAATGTTGTCAAATTTTTGCCTCCCCTCCACAAAACCACATTGATCCATATCTATCAATTTTGTAATTACTTTTGTCATTCTTTTAGCCATTATAGACATGAGCACTTTATAGCAATTGTTTAGTATTGAAATGGGCCTGTATGAAGATGGATCTGATTAATCTTTACCCTCTTTAGTTATTACAACTACCACAGCTTTCTTCCAGGATGTTGGTACTTCTCCTCCACTTAAAATACTGTTAAACAAAACCTTCCAGATCTTTATCGGGTTTTCCCCCTCATAGATTCCAGCCTTCCACAGGAATACCATCTATTCCTGGGGACTTTTGTAGATTGGTTATACATCACAATTTTATCTTATCTTCTCCTATCCTAATGGTTAGTAATTGAGCCTTATCTACCTGTACCCTTGGCATATTTAATTCTTCCATAAACATTTCCATTTGTATCTTTTCTTGATTTCCATATTTCTGTGCTTTATGCAGACTGTCATAGAATTTCCAAAATATTTCTAATACCTCTACAGGATCTCTTGTTACTTTTCTTGTAATAGGCTCCCTAAGCTTGGCGACAGCCCTTTCTACTTTCTTTTCCCTGAGTCGTGCTAAAACTTTTTGTGCCCTAATGTTATTATCAAAAACAGTTTAAGCTATTTTTGAGTCTTTAGCCATCCCAATTATTTTAAGCTTTATTCAGATTTCTTGAGCTAAGAGGTTGAGAGGTACACACACACACACACACACACACACACACACACACACACACACACACACACACACACACACACACACACAAACGTCTGCTTTCATGCAGATAAGTACCCATACACTCACCGCAGAGAGAAACATAAACAGACTCATACATCCACACAGACACACACACTTTTCTACTTTTTAATTTATCTATTTGTTTTAGTTTTACATTCGCTAAACAGCAAAAGGTGCTGCTTAGTGAGTGTAAATCAATGGCTCAATCAATCACACGCTCACTTTCATTCATGCAAACACTCACACAAACATAAACACACATGGTTATTTCTCAAAGACACACTGCCCCCACTTTTTTGTCTAAGATTGGGCATGGCTTCATTGATTGTCAGAGGCTACTGTCAAATTAAGGAAATGGCAGTTCACACACAAGCTGTCAGAACTCCCTTAAAGTAAACAGTGAGATTGTTTAGGAGTAAATTATTTTATTTTAAATAATGTGAGATTTTCATTTTTCTGCTGTTTAATTGTTTTGAGAAATAACCTATATTGTTTTGGCATTGCATATGCCAGATTGCAGGCAAACTATATGGGGTGATTGTGTATTATGATAGGCAGTGTTTTTTTGTGCAGAGATTATTTTTGGTGATATGAGTGGGATCTCTGTGTATCCTTTTTTTTTTTTTATTGGCTTCAGCTAATATTCATCCTTTTTTATTGCTTGTTCCAGTGGTAGCAAGTTGATCAGTACATTTATTTATTTATTGTACATACAAAAAAATATATTTTCCTTGCTCATCCAGTTTGATCTTCAAACATTACAAGATGAGAGAGAAAATCTCTCCAGTGTGTATTTTATCTGCCTCACGTCTCCTCCCAGTAGACCATGTGTTTGAGTCAATTAGGGGTATCCATACTAGACGGCAAATAATTTACTTTTTTTTTCAACATTGAGAAGTAGTAGTTGTTCTCCACAATCCTTCAGATCTGCTCAGTTTATTCATATATATGTAAAGGCAGAAATGAAAAAGAAACTCAGTCTTCTAAAAACAACCACAGGCTTTGTAGAACATTCACAAAAAATAATAATAAAAGTAAAAACAGAGCTCAGCTCAGATGACTTCCACTTTAACTCAAAATGAGTAGCAAACATTTTGTCTATATACAAGTATACTCATTTTGATTTAAGATCTTGAAACTTCTACTGTCCTGTGAGTGTAATTTTGTTGTTGTCTTTTTTTTTGTTTGATTTTTATTTATGTACATTCTTCTATGGTGTTCCCACTGTTTGATTTCAAGCCTCATTGTCACACCTATTTTTCCCAATGCCTCATGCACAGTAACGCTAAGAAGCCTTGTGTACCTTACTGTGATTGTGACTGCTGATACATTTTCTTTCTTTTCTTTTTTGTTTTAATTTTACTCTTAGTAAACAGAAAAACCACTGCTTAGCAAGTGTAAAATAATGGTAGCCATTACATCCATTACAGTTTGAGCTCCACGGCAGCTTAATATGCTGCCATGAAGCATTGGACTTGTTTTTCAGCGGGCATTACCTGTACATTAAATCCCTGCTGGAGAATGTTTGTTCTCCAATCAGAGTGGCGATGTACAGGTTGCCCATTTTGTAATGGTTAATACAACATAGCACACGCGCCTCATTCCATGTGTTACTGTTAAGTTACTTCCTCAGTGATTATTGCAAAGGAATCAGAGGACTACAAATTCAGTCACAGGTCCAGCCTTAACCCAATGTGCTTATTGCCTATTAAATTTCATAACATTTAAAGTCTTCTCTCTTTTACTATTCTACTGCTTCAGTGTTTGTGTTGTAGAAAACATTCTGCAGAATTTCAGCTTCAGTGTTATGATTTATTCTGATAATTTATGTTGTTGCAGTTGTTTAGTAAATGCATCAATTTTGTGTGTATCACATATTACGTAGCAGTAAACTAGAAAAGTTGTAAAACTATGAGATGTTAATGAACGTCATCATGTACTCCTGGGTTTTTTCTTTCACTTTTAGCTTCCATGCTTTTATATTGTGTAACTCAAACCAAGGCACTTAACTTGGGGGAGATACCTTTTGGGCATGTACCAGACACCTTTTTAAGTCTACAGCTCCTGCATTGCTTTAGATGGCAACCAACTGAATCACTGCATCAGTACCTGAATCTCTGCTCTAAACTCAAATGCAGCATATTATTATTGCCCACATTCTCAGTAAAGTTGCTAGTGTCATGCCCGATAAGCTCCAAATGGAGCTGTTGAGAGGTGAAGTAACGTGTGTTAACACCATAACTGCAGAGGAGTTTTAGCCTACAGGGAAGATGTGGAAGCAGTGCTGGCTGCTACTATGGTGATCCTAAAACTGTAGCTACAGGCACAGCAGTATCACAACAGAAAGTAAATCTGAAGGACCTTCTCGCCAATGGAAGGATGCTAATGATGGAGCTGGGGAGATGAAGCTACAGTTTCACATGTAAACTGAAGTGGGAGCTGAAGAGACAGCAGAAAATTAACAATATGGAACTAAACACCAGAGAGCAATCTCTGATTTCACTGTTTGCCAGATGTGGGATGGAATCATAAAGCTGTACTTATGACAAGGAACCATGCCTTTCCAAAGGATCTAAGAACTGCTAAGAGGAAATGGAGGACTCGGGGTATTCCCAATCAATGCAGATAATAGTGAAATTATGAAATTACTTAGATAACTGGACCCTACCAGAGCTGGGAATTCTTGTGTTTCTTTTGATGGTGCAAAGATGAGACTTCAGAATTTCCTTGGATTAATTCATACCCCTATCTGTCAGGTGATGTTATGTTTCTTCAGTATGGAGAGGATACTATTTGGCTGTCCTGGTTTTGCAGTATAAAAATGGATAATTTGTGTTTAATATCCCAGTGAATGCTGAAACATTTTGGGATGAATTGTCTGGAAAGAAGGAGCAGGTAAAAAGGGAATGGATAATCCTGCACATATTATCAATCCTAAGCTTGTTTAGAATCTTGCATATAAAGCGGTGTGAAGTGCACATATCAGATGGCAGTGAGTCAGGGTACCACTAGCAGCATAGCACCATAGGTTAGGGATATGCCAGTATGGTAGGATTTTGTTTGACATTGCTTAGAGTAATTACTTTGGTTTCCATTGATCCCACATAGGAAACCACCAGGCATGCTGGCAATAATTATTATGTCTATGGTCAAATACAAACTCTTACGTCTTGTCTGTACTTCACTATGTCATATATCTTTGCTTATTGTGGAGTTTGCACAGATTTTGGCTGCAAACACATCAGCTGTTTCCAATGGCTAGGTGATCACTTCATAGTTTACTTCTGACATATATTCATAATTTTCACTTTTAGTTTTCTGAGTAATTGAAACATAAGTTAAGGTGTTGTAATCGTGACCAAGTGGTTAAGGTGATGGACTAGAAATCCACTGGGGTGTACCCGCACAGGTTTGAATCATGTCAATTGCGGTGGTGATCTTGCCGGGCATGTGGGGTACGCCTGTAATCTTAGCATCCTGGGAGGCAGAGGTTGTTCATGCGAATCATACTGGAGCGTGAGAGACCATATCTAGTGGGAGGCTGGCATAATGGTTAAGGTTTTTACCTTAAAGAAAAAAGGTGCAGGGTTTGATTCTCACATGGGGTAATTGGCTAGGCTTAAAATGGCCCAAAAGGGCAGTTGACCTAGTACTAACCTATGAACCTATAAAACAATTTATGTTATTAATTTATCTCTGTTTATTGGGAAAGTCTGACTGGATAGTACTCACTTTTAGCGCAGGCCCAGAGAAATAAGCTCCATTTGTTTATAATGCATTATACTAAGTTCCAGTTAAACACAGAAGATTTAGTAAGAAAAATACACAGTTCCTAAAATTGTATTTAGTTTTAAATTTGCTTTTATGACTTCTGATATTTTTTCAAAACTAAGCAATATCTCTTTTTTTCTGATGTATATTTTATTATTTTATGATTGAATCAAATGATTTTTCATTGAATTTACAAGTGTATTTGTATCTTACCAGTATGTGTTTTGAACGCAGAAAGTTAATAATATCATATAACTTGTTCATAGTATCCTGAGTAGACTTATCTGGTTATTGTGAATAGTAACCCAAAACTGTTTAAGATTTGCAACCCTCTATTTAAGCAAGCTAAATGCATGTTGTTACAGTTATTAATTTATCTTAATAAGGCCCCAATCTTTGTAGCGATGCTCAGAAAAAAATGTACTGTGTAGAGTACAAAGAGTATGTGTGGCTACACCCTTGCTTTATTAACTGGGTTAGTCTCACTAGGTTACTAGCCTCTTTTCAAGAAGAGATAGGCACTGGTATGGAATGTACCATGGGATCTTTTACATCCACCTAAGATACAAACAACACAAAGAAATGGAATATTGGTTTAACGTCTCATTGAAGAGTGACACATTCATAAGTGCCACACCTCCTTATGCTGTACTGCCATGCAAACAACTGATCTACATAACGTGGGAATAGAACCCGTAGTCTTCTACACCAAATAAGTGGTCTCAAGCACTTGCCCCACTAACACTGCATTGGACTTAATAAACATAATTATAGACTTCTTTTTCTTCTGAAAATTTATATTGAGTCGCATCCTTGAATTCTGTCAATGCCTTATATTAATAGTACTAATATTGTAAAAGTGTACCTGGTGTAGCACCACTTAAAGCAAGAAAGATGGACAAAGCCATAAATAATGTGGACAAATGCCTGAAAAACAGGGACTTTTTTTAAACATTGCCCTTGCAAACTTAGACAGATGATAGAAGTTAGAATAACAAGTTTTGCATTAGCATTAATTTTCTGAAGAGTATAAAGTCTGAATATCAGATGTCTGTCATTATTTTCTGACTTCAGTTCTCAAATATTTGGCAATGATTTGACAGAAAATCACAATTTCATGAGTAGCAGGCCAAAAAGATGAGGCAAAAATCTGTACAGGTCAGGGGTATGAGTCATAGGTTCATAGGTTGGTACTAGGCTATCAGCCCTAGGGCCTATACAAGCCTAGCCATAACAATTCCCTGGCTATTTCCTCCCATACTATTTACTTCCCTGGACCCCTGTCTAGCAAGGTGACTGAAGTGATCCGCGGGGTGAATTTCCTTTCTCCCATCCAATTGTCAAGGTTCCATTTGAAGAGGACCAAGGAGGCACTATGCTAGGCATGTATGGGCAATCTATTCCAGAGTCTGGGGAGTCTCTGGGTCAGGAACCTATCCCTCCAGCATGTTTTGTTTATTGTGATGACAAGGTTTAGATCCCTGGAGTGTGTGGCTCTGAGGGACTGGGATTTCTTTAAGTGTAGCATGTCCAACAGCTCTGGGTTTGACATGGCCTTGTATGTTAAGCAAAGATCACCTCTGAGTAGACGATATGTGACAGAGTATAGCTGGAGTTTTTTAAGGCGGTCAGCGTAGGGCATCTGCTTTAGGCCTGTGATTCTTTTAGTGAGGTATTTCTGTGGCCTTTCCAGTTGTTGCACATCTTGAGAGGTACATACCAAACGGGGCGTTGTATTCTATAATAGGTCTAATGAGAGATGAGTACAGTGGGACAATAACCTCCTTTTTTCTGGATGAAAAGCCCTTAGTGATGAGGTGTGCCACATAGAAGGATTTCCTGACTGTTGTGGCGATGTGGTTATTGAAGGTGAGACCACTGTCCACCTGTGTCCCTAAGTCTCATCACACTTTCAGTGTTTAGTGTACTGCCACCTATATGGTAATTCACGGATACATGTTTTTTCCCAAAGGGGATAACTATACATTTCTTGGCATTGAGCTTGAGCCCATGGCTCTGGCACCAAACATCTGTTTCTGTAAGGCCTTTTTTTTTAGAGTATCCACATCATTTGGGGATTCAATAATAGCTCCCAGTTTGCAGTCATATGCGAACTTTGTTATCCAGAGTCCCTTAGTGTTGGCCTGTACTTCAGATAAGTAGATGCCAAACAAAAGCGGTCCCAGGACTGAACCCTGAGGTACTCCACTTGTCACTTGTCTGGAGCTGGATTTGGAGTCGGCTACTTTTACAGTGTGGGTTCTATCAGTAAACTAGTTAGCAACCCATTGGGTGACGTAGGGATTAATGCCCAGCTTAGTAAGTTTATCTATGATTTCAGAGTGGGGGATGGTGTCAAAGGCCTTGGCAAGGTCTGGATAGGCTGTGTGGACTGCCTTAACCTTGTCCATGGCTCTGGAGACTGATTTGAAGAAGTCAATCAGGTTCAGGAGACAAGATTGGCCCTTCACGAACCCAAACTGGGTGGGGTCCAGTGTTTGAAGGTTGCCAATGTCTTTGTTTATAAGTTCCATGATAATACGCTCCATGGCCTTGCAGATAAGGCTTGTCAGACTGATGGGACGGTAGTTTCCAGGATCCAAGGTGGATCCCCCCTTGTGGAGTGGGATAACTGTAGCTCTGCGCCACTAAGTGGGCACGAAACCTGAGGTGAGGCTATGATTAAACAGGATACTTAGGTGAGGTGCCAGTTCATATTGTAGTTCATATAGTACACAGTCCGGGATGTCATCTGGTTAGCTTTGGAGAGTGCGTTTTTTAACTGTGTGGCCGTTATTACCAAAATTTGGCAATCTTCCGGTATTGAGATGGGCCATTTAGGGGGTGAGAGGGGGGTGAAGTTGGCACTGAATTGATTTTCCAGGATATTGGCAATATCCTTGGGATCAGTATATTTAATGCCATTCTGTTTTAACTCAGAGCAGATCTGAGCATTGCCATTTAGATTCTTGACATAGTTATAGAATGCCTTATGGTTGTCTTTGGAATCTTTGGCAATTTTATTTTCGTAACTAGCTTTGGAGGATTTTATGAGAGATCTCAGTTTCTTACTGAGGATGGTAAGGAAGTTTTTTGCATCCTGGGATTTTCCTCTTTTCTGCAACAGTTTCTTCCTTTTGTTGTAAAGTTTGTTTATGGCAGGGGGCCATCAGATTGGCTTCTTTTTTTTTGGATGAGAGCATCTTGGTTCTATTTGGGATGGCACGATTTATGCATGAGTGGATGTGCTCGTACAGTGCCTTAGTGTAGGATTCAGCAGTTGAACTTTCAGCTCCAGTATGCATGGGTGTCATGAAGTTTGTCACTTCTGACTTGAGTAGCATGAAGTTGGCTTTGGAGAAGTTTTTTATGGAGGTTTCCTTACTGGGGTGGGGGTGGGATTTGGATGTTAAGGGTGATTAGCTTATGGTCAAACCTGACTAACAAGGGGGTGACCATAGGCATGGAGCATCGATTTCCCAGGTTGGCAATGACCAGGTCTAGGATATTGGAGCCCCTGGTGGGACTATGGATTAATTGATCCAAGCTGTTGGAATTTATGAATTCCAAGAACCGTTGGGCAAAGGTGTTGTTTTCCCAGTTAATGGCAGGGTAGTTAAAATCACCCAGTATTAGGGTGTTTGGTTCTATCTTAATATTTTCCAGTGTGTTTATAAAGGTGTAGTGAGAATCGAGTCCCTGATTATTTCTGGATTTTTCGGACTGTGTTGACAACTGTGGTTGAGATCTACGGTAGGGATTACATACCCGTACAACATAATCCAACCAACTACTCAAGTACAGACAGAATGTCCGACTCAACCAAATTAATTTATTATACAAACACCAATTCATTACGTTCAGTGAAAAGAAATACTCCACAGCCACCTACTTGTCAATTTACGTTAGTTCACGGAAACCTCCGAACTACTTCCGCCACACCCAAAATGGTTGTGAAATTTTTAGACAAGGAAGAGAATGACGTGAAAAGGTAACTGGTTCGTCCCACCGGCAATCCCGTGATGTTAAAAAACTTTGAAGCACGCGGATTGTGCAGACTAGTAAGTACAAATCTTGTGACTGAGTGAATAATTGAAACAAGGGAAGGCAAGATTGACAGCACCGTCATAGGACCCTGCACTGCCTGCAGAAGTTGGCGTCTCGTGACAAAGCTGCTGATTGGAGAGTTTTTTGGGGTAGGCGGAGCGTGTGCTTGTGGCAGAATCCTTGCAGACGTTTGGGTAGGCGGAGTGTGCACTTGTGGCAGATACCTTGTAGACTGGATTTAACAGATGGGATGTTAGGTATCTGAAGCAGTGGGACGTGAATACGGTAACTAAGGCTTGGTGTTACCCACTTCTAGGACGAATAGTTACGAGGAAAGGTGGTACCACTACAGTTATTATGGAGGAGTCGCAGATTGAGAGTGAGTAAACTGGCGTATGTTTTCATGAAAAAAAAAAAACATGTTTGGTCTAGAACTTTACTTGGAGTTAAATTGGATTTTTTTAAGGTGTTAAACAGAAAAGAGAGACGCTAAAGAATGAATTAAACACTGTCTTCACAGCTGTTGCTCTGTTTTCTAGTGTCATCATACCTTTCAACTGTACAGATTTTCGTAGAATGTCCAGATTTTTCCTTCATATTTTTGGTGTATTCCTCCTAAAATCTGTACCCTTCTGGTAAATAGCTGAGGATTAAAGTCATTAAATAATGACAACTATTTGAGTTTAAGACTCCATATCTTTCAGAAAATTCATGCTAATGGAAAACCTATTATTCTATCAACTTTCTAAGTTTGTAAGAGCAGTTGAGAGGTACGATTGTCATACATTTTATATATGCTGTTTTCAGATTGCACACCTTACCTGAGTCTTTCTGAAGTGCAGCGCACCTGCAACCCTACACTCTTTTTTTGACATTGATATGATCTGCTGCTCTAGCATATGAAATCCCCACACTAAATTGTTCTTGACCCTTTAATTCAACAATCCGAGACAGAGGTAGAAATTTGGGAAACTTATGTCTGGTTAACTGTTGGTGCATTATTTATTAAATATTTTTGAAAAGAATTAAGACTGTAGTGGATACAAATTGTGGAATAAGTTATGATGCTTCTTTTATAAGTTAGTCACATGGTCAAAACTTCCACTACAATTAAGATTTTTTTTTTTTTGTGATAGCATTCTAGGATACCCCTAAAAGCACACCGTGCCCCCTCCAGACAAGAGGTCCAGCAGGTGTATCTCTAGCTGTAACCCTCGCACTGTTAGGTGATGCCTCACGATGGCTCAGGCATTTTACAAAAGATGAATTTTGTGTGTGTGAATTATTTTGTGACTGTCTGTAGTGTATGTGGGTCTGTTGGACAGCTATGTCTTCCCGGTTAACAAAAATAAAAAGAGAGCCGCTTGTACATCTGCGGATAGTAAACTGCCTTCTGTCCCAGGTGTCCAGTTGTATATGTTAGGGTAGTAGAAAAGGCACGCATAATGGGCTGTTGAACTAATGGACTCCATCCTATATACTTTGGATGCTTCTATAAGTAAAGCACTTTTGTTTGTGTCTACAAAGTAGTGTAGGTTGTTTACGGTACTACTCCTTTCCTGATAAGTGTACCCTTACAGTACTTTCTCAGTCTGTAATGTTAGATGTTTGTCAAAAGGGCATTATACCACAAACCACAGTATCCGCTGTGCATACTTGTAATTGTGAAACATGGTGAATGTGAGCTGGGACAAGCTGCTGGCCCTCATACACTGTTTTGCTTTCCATAGTGTGCCATTCTCTGTTTTCACACAGTGGGTGTTTTTCACATACAAGTCTGCTTTCACAAATTGAGTCATTTCTTTGTAACTGTCTAATCTTACTGTTAGGTTGCTGCTGCTGTTGATCTTTCTTTCTCTCAAACACGCATCTTGCCTAGTGCCATTTTAAAACCGAAGGGTATGATTTTTAGTGATGGACAGAAGTATAGTGTATAAACAATGTTGCACTTAATTTCAGTACATTTGTTTCCATTCTTAAGCCTGATTATGCTTCGCTCACTTTTGTTCATTTGTCTTGCATTGTTATTGCATATGCTGTTGGTGATTTGAGAGTTGTGTATGTAAGACAAGAATCCCACTGTT